>NW_026992260.1:0-112280 GCF_028769735.1 Zonotrichia leucophrys gambelii
TTTGGGTGAATTTTGGGTGGATTTTTGTGGATTTTTGGGGGGATTTTCGGTGGATTTGAGGGTGGATATTGGGGGAATTTTGGGGTGAATTTTTGGGGGATTTTGGGTGGATTTTTGGGGGATTTTTGTGAGAATTTTGGGTGGATTTTGGGGTGGATTTGGGGCAGATTTGGTGTTGATTTGTGGGAAATTTGGGGTGGATTTTGGGATGGATTTGGGGGTGGATTTTGGGTGAATTTGAGGTGGATTTTGGAGAAATTTTGAGGGAATTTTGGGTGGATTTTTGTGGATTTTTGGGGGGGTTTTGGGTGGATTAGGGGGTGGATATTGGGGAAATTTGGGGTGGAAATTGGGGGATTTTTGGGGTGAATTTTTGGGGGATTTTGGGGGGATTTGGGGGTGGATATTGGGGGATTTTGGGTGGATTTTTGGGGGATTTTGGGTGGATTTTTGTGAGAATTTTGGGTGGATTTTGAGGGGAATTTTGGGGTGGATTTGGTGTTGATTTGTGGGGAATTTGGGGTGGATTTGGTGTTGATTTGTGGGGAATTTTGGGTGGATTTTGGGATAGATTTGGGGTGGATTTTGGGATGGATTTGGGGTGGATTTTGGGGGAATTTGGGGGGGAATTTTGGGTGAATTTGAGGTGGATTTTGGAGAAATTTTGGGGGAATTTTGAGGGAATTTTGGGTGGATTTTTGTGGATTTTTGGGGGGATTTTGGGTGGATTTTTGTGAGAATTTTGGGTGGATTTTTGGGGGATTTTTGGGGGGATTTTGGGTGGATTTTGAGGGGATTTTGGGGTGGATTTGGGGCAGATTTGGTGTTGATTTGTGGGGAATTTTGGGTGGATTTTGGGATAGATTTGGGGTGGATTTTGGGATGGATTTGGGGTGGATATTGGGGGAATTTGGGGGGGAATTTTGAGTGGATTTGAGGTGGATTTGGGAGAAATTTTGGGTGGATTTTGGGTGAATTTTGGGGTGAAGTTTTGGGGGAATTTTGGGGTAAAATTTGGTTTATTTGAGGTGGATTTTGGAGAAATTTTGTGTGGATTTTGTGGTTGATTTGGGTGGAATTTTGGGGTGGATTTGAGGTGGATTTTGATGGATTTTGGGGGAATTTTGGTGGAATTTTTGGGGAATTTCTGGGCTGAATTTATGCTGGACTTGGGGCGAATTTTGGGGTAGATTTTGGGGTCACCCTTGAGGTTTTGGGGAGAATTTTGGGGGGAATTTTGGGTGGATTTCGGGGTCACCTGCGGGGTTTTTTGGGCTGGATTTGGGCTGGATTTTGGAGGAATTTTGGGGCGGATTTTGCGTGGATTTGGGGTGAATTTGGAGGAATTTTGGGGGAATTTTTGGGCTGGATTTGGGTTGATTTTGGGGTGAATTTTGGGTGGGTTTTGGGCTGGATTTGGGGTGAATTTGGAGGAATTTGGGGGGAATTTTTGGGCTGGATTTGTGCTGGATTTGGGTTGAGTTTGGGGTGAATTTTGGGTGGTTTTTGGGCTGGATTTGGGGTGAATTTGGAAGAATTTGGGGCGAATTTTGGGCTGAATTTGGGTTGATTTTGGGGTGAATTCTGTGGTTTTTGGGCCCCCCAGGTGCTGAAGCTGTGCTCGGCCGTGCTGGAGGCCGGGCGGGTTCTGGAAGGTTCCAGCCGCGCCTTCGCCGCGGGGCTGCGGGGGCTGGCGGGGACCCCCCGGGGGGACCCCCTGGTGCGGGTGAGACCCCAAAAAATCCCAAATTCGGGGGGTCCTGGGAGGGGGAGACTCAAAAATCCCAAAATTTGGGGGGTCCTGGGAGGGTGAGACCCCAAAAAAATCCCAAATTTGGGGGATCCTGGAGAGGTTTGAGGGCCCTTGAGGGGAATTTTGGGGTCCCTGGGGTGAATTTTGGGGATTTTGGGGTCTCTGGGGTGAATTTTGGGGGTCCCAACCCCCCCTGCTCCCCCCCATTCCCACAGGAGGCTCTGACCAAGTTCTGTGATTCGCTGGAGCAGATGATGGACAGCCACGAGGTCTGCAGGCCACGCCCCCCTACACCAGGCCACGCCCCATTCCCTAATCTCACCCATGTCCTTTAAGCCACGCCCATTCTGTCTAAGCCACACCCACTATCTTTAAACCGCACCCAATTCCCTTGTGCCACACCCATCTCCTTAAGCCACACCCATTTGCCACACTCAGATCCTCATTCACTGCTGGCCACGCCCTCTTGTTCTGACCACGCCCATTCTCCTTAAGCCCCACCCCTTATTTGCATAACCAGGCTCCTTGCTATACCACACGGCTCTGATATGACCACGCCCATCTGTAAGGCCACGCCCATCTCCACACAATTACCTCAACCACGCCCATTTTTTTTCCAACAAACCACACCCATTCCCATGAGGCCACGCCCATTCCCCCACAATGCCGCTCCCATTTCCCTGACCACGCCCATTTCCCCAGCAAGCCACACCTCATTTTCAAAACCCCACCCACCACTGCCCCTCCCCTTTTCAAACCCCACCCTCTCCAATGCTGACCACGCCCCTTTGTGACCTGACCACGCCCCTTTGTGCCCTGGCCCCGCCCCCAGGAGCTGCTGAGCTGCACCCAGAGCGCCCTGAGGAGGCACCTGGAGCCGCTGCTGAGAGAGTGAGGGGGATTTTGGGGAAATTTGGGGGGATTTTGGGGAAATTTGGGGAAATTTGGGAAATCCGGGGGGGATTTTGGGGGCATTTCGCTGGTCCTGGGTGGATCTGGGGCAATTTGGAGAGGATTTGAGTGGGGGGGTTTGGCATTTCAATCCCCTTTTTTTGCGTTTTGGTCCCATTTTTTCGGGTTCTAATCCCATTTTTTGATGTTTCAATCCCATATTTTGGGGTTTTAACCCCATATTTTGGTTTTTTTCCAGCTCCCTGCACTTGGTGGGCCGTGACCACGGCCCTGTGTATCCCAGGGTGTTTCAGCCCCATTTCTGACCCATTTTTTGATATTTCAATCCCATATTTCAGGGTTTTAACCCCATATTTTGGTTTTTCTCCAGCTCCCTGAGCTCAGTCCGTGCTGCGGGCCGTGACTGCAGCTCTGAGTATTCCCAGGGTGTTTAACTCCCATTTCTGACCCATTTTTGGCAGTTTTAATCCCATTTTTTTTGGTTCTAATCCCATTTTTTCAGGTTCTAACCCCGTTTTTTGAAATTTTACCCCATTTCTGTTCCATCCCAGCTCCCTGCGCTCGGTGCGCTCTGCAGGCCGTGACTGCGGCTCTGTGTGTTCCCAGGGTGTTTAACTCCCATTTCTGACCCATTTTTTTGGGTTTCAATCCCATTTTCTAGCGTCCTAATACCATTTTTTCGAGTTCTAATCCATTTTTTTATATTTTCCCCCCATTTTTTGATGTTTTCACCCCATTTTTTGATGGTTTTCCCCAGCTCTCTCCGCTCGGTGGTCTCCGCAGGCCGTGACCGCGGCTCTGTGTGTTCCCAGGGTGTTTCAGTCCCATTCCTGACCCATTTTTGAGGGTTTTAATCCCATTTTTTCGGGTTCTAATCCCAATTTTTGATGTTTCAATCCCATATTTCAGGGTTCTAACCCCATTTTTGGTCATTCCCAGCTCTCTCCGCTCAGTCTGTGCCGCAGGCCGTGACCGCGCGCGTGCGGCCGAGGCCCTGCAGGGTTTCAGGGGGGGATAATTCCCATTTCTGACCCATTTTTGGGGGTTTTAATCTCATTTTTTCAGGTTCTAATCCCATTTTTTGAGGTTCTAACCCCGTTTTTGGTCATTCCCAGCTCCCTGCGCTCGGTGCGCTCTGCGGGCCGTGACCGCGCGCGTGCGGCCGAGGCCCTGCAGGGGGCGCTCCAGCACCACGCCGAGGTTCCGCGCAGGCGCCCCCTGGAGGCCAAGGAGGCGGCGGCGGCGCTGGGCGGGGCCAGGGGCGTGGCCAGGGCCCGCGGGCTGCAGCACGTGCTCAAGGTGGGCGGGGCCTAATGGGGTGGGCGTGGTCAGGGGCTGGGGGACGTGCTCAAGGTGGGCGGGGCTTCAATGGGGAGGTGTGGCCAGGGTTAGGGGCTGGAGCGGCTGCTCAAGGTGGGCGGGGCCTAATGGGGTGGGCGTGGTCAGGGGGCTGGAGCGGGTGCTCAAGGTGGGCGGGGCCTAATGGGGAGGGCGTGGTCAGGATTATGGGGCTGGAGCACGTGCTCAAGGTGGGCGGGGCTTAGCTTGGGCGGGTGTGGTCAGGGACAGGGACTAGAGCATGTCCTCAAGGTGGGCGGGGCTTAATGGGGAGGGTGTGATCAGGGTTGGGGGCTGGAGCACGTGCTCAAGGTGGGCGGGGCCTAATGGGAGGGCGTGGTGAGGGGGCTGCAGCACGTGCTCAAGGTGGGCGGGGCTTCAATGGGACGGGTGTGGTCAGGGGACTGGGGCACGTGCTCAAGGTGGGCGGGGCTTCAATGGGGAGGGCGTGGTCAGGGTTAGAGGGCTGGAGCACGTGCTCAAGGTGGGCGGGGCATACATGAATGGGTGTGGTTTCAATTGGGTGGGTGTGGTTTAAATGGAGTGGGTGTGGTCAGAGCCATGGGTTGGACAATGTCCTCAAGGGGGGTGGGGCTTAGCAGTGGTGGGTGGAGCTTAATTGGGATGGGCAGGGCCTAAATTGGGTGGGTGTGGTCAGGGCCAGGAGCGAGTCTGTGATGTGAATGTGGGCGGAGCTTAATTGTAGTGGGTGGGGCTATAAAAGTCGGGGTGTGGCCGCGGGGCTGGACTGCATCTAAAGGTGGGCGTGGCTTAAAATGAGTGGGCGTGGTCAGGCCTTGGGCCTGAACTATACCCTAAAGGTGGGCAAGATTTAAATAGAAGTGGGTGTGGCTTAAGTAGAAGTGGGTGTGGCTTATTGTTACGACAGCCTAAACGTGGGCGTGGTTTAAATGAGGGTGGGCGTGGCCAGATAAATGGGTTGGGTTATGTCCTGTCAGTGGGTGGGGCTAGAATGGGTGTGTTTTGGGGGCGTGGCTTAACCTAGTTTAAAGGGGTGGCACCAATCAGGGTAGGTTATTAAAGGGGTGTGATCAGTGGGCGTGGCCTCGAGGGGCGTGGCCTGGCCCCACCCTCACCCGTCCCCTCCCCCACAGCTGAAGCTGCTTCAGGACCAGCAGAAAACGGAAATTCTGCAATTTGTGAGCGAAATTTGGGGGTTTTGGGGTCCTGGGAAGATTTGGGGGGTCCTGGAAGGTTTTGGGGGTCCCAGGTGGATTTTGGGGGGTCCTGGGGGGATTTTTGGGGGGCTCTGATGATCTTGGAATTTGGGAGGTTTTGGGGGGCCCAGGGGGGGTTTTGGGGGGTCCTGAGTGGATTTTGGGGGTCCTGTATGGATTTGGGGGGGGGTCCTGTAAATTTTTGGGGTTCCTGGGTTGATTTTGGGGAGATTTTGGGGGATCCTCAGAGTTTTTGGGGGGCTCTGAGGGTCTTGGTGTTGGGGAGGATTTGGGGGGCTCCTGGGGGATGGGGGGGGTGGATTTAGGGGGATTTGGGGGGTCCTGTGGGGGATTTTTGAGTGCCTGAATTTGGGGAGGGGTCTGGGGGTCCCTGTGGGGTTTTGGGGGGTCCCGAGGGTGCCGCTGACCCCCCCTGACCCCCCGTGACCCCTCCCCTGGCCCCGCCCCCAGGTGCTGTCGCTGTGGGAGGCTCAGGCCGCGTTTTTCAGCCGCGGCCACCAGGGGGCGACAGCGACGCGCGATTACCGGGGGCACCTGGGGGCGCAGGTGAGCCCAAAATATCCCTAAAAAATCCCAAAAAAACCCCCAAACCCCCCCAAAAAATCACCAAAAAATCCCCCAAAACCCCCAGGGACCCCCAAAACCCCAAAACACACACAGAACTGTCACTACCGGGGGCACCTGGGGGTGCAGGTGAGCCCCCAAATATCCCTAAAAAATCCCAAAAAAACCCTAAACTCCCCAAAAATCACCAAAAATCCCCAAAACCCCAAACCCCAAAACACACACAGCACTGCAGAACTGTCACTACCGGGGGCACCTGGGGGTGCAGGTGAGCCCCAAAATATCCCTAAAAAATCCCAAAAAAAAAACCCTAAACTCCCCCAAAAAATCACCAAAAAATCCCCCAAAACCCCCAAAACCCCAAAACACACACAGAACTGCAGAACTGTCACTACCAGGGGCACCTGGGGGCGCAGGTGAGCCCCAAAATATCCCTAAAAAATCCCAAAAAAAACCCCAAAATCCCCCAAAAAATCACCAAAAATCCCCAAAACCCAGGACCCCAAAACCCCAAAACACACAGAGAAATGCAGAACTGTCACTACCAGGAACACCTGGGGGCACAGGTGAGCCCCAAAATATCCCTAAATAACCAAAAAAAAACCCCAAAATCCCCAAAAAATCACCAAACAAAATCCCCCAAAACCCCAAAACACACAGGAACTGCAGAACTGTCACCTACCCACGGGACACCTGGGGACGCAGGTGAGCCCAAATATCCCTAAAAAATCCCAAAAAATCACCCCAAAAACCCCAAATCCCTCTAAAACACCCCATAGATCCCACCAAAATCCCAAAAAAGCCCAAAAATTAAAAAAAGAACCAAAATGCCTCCCCAAAAACCCCAGGGACCCCCAAAACTCCCACACCCACCCTGAGCCGTCACTACTGGGGACACCTGGAGGGACAAATCAAGCCCAGGAAACCCCAAAATTCCACCCAAAAACCCCAAATCCCTACAAAACCCAAAGAACCCGAAAAACCCCAAAAATCCCTCAAATCCAAAACACCCAAATCCCCCCCAAAAAACCCAAAAAAAACCCAAACCCTCAAAATCCCCCAAAAACCCTCCAGCCCCCCCCAGAGGTGATTTTGGGGTGTTGAGGTTTTGGGGGGTCCCAAATTTTGGGTTTTTTGCCCCAGTTGGAGCAGGGGCAGCTGGAGGGGGCGCGGAGGCGCCGGGACCTGGAGCAGCGGCAGCAGCTCCTCCTGCAGCAGGTGGGCGTGGCCAGAGGGGGCGTGGTCATGGTGGGCGTGGTTTATGAGTGGGCGTGGTCTACTCAGGGGCATGGTCAAGTGAATGGGTGTGGTTTAAATGTAGGGGCGTGGCCTAAAAGCAATGGTGGGAAAGCACTTTGGTTTGAATGTGGGCGTGGCTTGTGTGGGCGTGGCTTTGGGGCGTGGCCAGTTGTGAATGGGCATGACCAAAAATGGGGCGTGGCTAAATTCAAGGCGATGCGTGGTTAGTGGCGTGGTTGGTGGCGTGGTCTCTCAGGGCTGGTCATGAATGGGCGTGGTTAATGTGGCTGGCTAAAGCAATGGTGGGAAAGCACTTTGGTTTGAATGTGGGCGTGGCTTGTGTGGGCGTGGCTTTGGGGCGTGGCCAGTTGTGAATGGGCATGACCAAAAATTGGGGCGTGGCTAAAATCAAAGGAGATGTCAGTAGTTTGTTTGAGAGTGGGCGTGGCCTTGGTGGGTGTGGTCATATACAAGGAGTGTGGCCTCTGTGGTGGGCGGGGCTGGGAGTGATTGACAGCACAGTGGGGGTGTGGTCACTGTTGATTGACAGCTGGATTGGTGGATGCGGTGTGGCCAGCTGTGATTGACAGGCCGTGAGCTTGGATGATTGACAGGTGGTAGGGCAGAGTCATGATTTGATTGACAGCTCTGCTGGAGTTGATTGACAGCTCTGAGATGGCATCTGTTTGATTGACAGCTTGAAATGGGATCCATTTGATTGACAGCTTGGGGTGGGATCTGCTTGACTGACAGCTTGAAATGGGATCCGTTTGATTGACAGGTCAGGGAGGGGTGGGGCTTGAACCCTTGTGTGAGGGGCGTGGCCAGGCTTTGACTGACAGCTGTGTTGGACTTGATTGGCAGCTTGAGGTGGAGCCCATTTGATTGACAGCTCTGGGAGGGTGCATGGCTTGTGTGGGTGGGGTTGTGGGCGGGGCTTGTGTTGATTGGCGGCTCTCAGGACCTATCACAGGAGGAGGTGGGCGTGGCCTCGGGGGAGGCGGGGCCTCAGGCTCCGCCCATGGAGGGTTACCTGTACAAGAGAGCGAGCAACGCCTTCCGCACCTGGAGCAGGTACTGAAACGCCCAAAATACCCCAAAATCACCCCAAAATACCCCAAAATCATCCCAAAATCACCCCAAAATACCCCAATTTTCCCAAAAAAGCCCCAAAATGCCCCAAATTTTTCATTTTTTCCTCCCCTCCAGGCGCTGGTTCTTCATCCAGAGCAACCAACTGCTGTACCTGAAACGGGCCCGGGTGGGTCGGGGGTCCGGGGGGATTTTGGAGGATTTGGGGTCTAGAGGGATTGGGGTGATTTTGGGGTCGTGAGGATTTTGGAGCACTTGGGGATTTGGGGGTCCCAAGGGATTTGGGAGATTTGGGATCAGGGATTTGGGGGTTCTGAGGGAGTTTGGGTCCTGGAGATTTGGGGAGATTTAGCGGTCTGGAGGTTGGGGGTCCTCGGGTGTGGGGAATTTGGGGACTTTTTGGGGTCCTGAAGGATTTTTGGGTCCTAGGGGATTTTGGGGGTCCTGGGTGGGTCTGAGAATCCTGGGGAGGTTTTGGGGGTCCCAGGGGGTTTGGGGAGATTTTGGGGATCTGAGGGAATTCGGGGGAATTTGGGAAAATTTTGGGGATTTTTGGGGATCCTGAGGGGATTTTGGGCATCTGGGGTCCTGAGGATTTTGAGGAATTGGGAGGATTTGGTCTGAGGGGATTTGGTGTCCTAGGAGATTTGAGGGTCTGGGGGATTTGGGGGTTCCTGGAAGAATTTTGGGGTGAATTTGGGAGCTCTGGGGGTTCCTTGGGGAGGATTTGTGTCAGATTTTCGCGCTGATTTATTCCGTTTATTTTCACATTTTGGGGGTTTTTTTTGGGTATTTTTCACCCCGAATTCAGGGTTTGGGGTTTGGGGGGTTCGGGATTTTTTGGGGTGACCCCGAATGAGATTTTGGGGTGCCCAGGACCCCCCCACGGTGGTGATCGAGGACCTGAGGCTCTGCACGGTCAAACCCTGCCCCGACCTCGAGCGCCGCTTCTGCTTCGAGGTCGTCTCCCCGTCCAAGTGAGACCCCAAAAAAACCCCGGGGGGGACCCCAAAATCCTCCTGGGGAACCCCAAAAATGCCCCAAAATTTCAGGGGATCAAAAAACACCCGAGGGACCCCAAAAAAATCCCAATTTTTAAAGGCGGAAGCTTAAAAAAATCCCCCTAAAATTCACAAAATTGTCCTTGAGGGACCCCAAAATCCTCCTGGGGGACCCCAAAAATTCTCAGGGAACCCCAAAATTCTGGGGTGGGACCCCAAAATCTCCCAATCCTCAAAACCAGGGAGCTCCAAACCCCCTTGGGATCCCCAAATCTGCCCCAAAACCACAGGAAAAGACCCCAAAATCCTGCAGGGGACCCCAAAATCCTCCTGAGGACCCCAAAAACTTCAGGGAACCCCAAAATTGTGGGGTGGGACCCCAAAACCCCCCAATCCCCAAAACCAGGGAGCTCCAAACCCCCCTGGGATCCCCAAATCTGCCCCAAAATGGCCCCAAAACCACAGGAAAAGACCCCAAAACCCCCTTGGGGACCCCAAAATCCTCCTGGGGACCCCAAAATTCTGGGGTGGGACCCCAAAACCCCCCAATCCCCAAAACCAGGGAGCTCCAAACCCCCCTGGCATCCCCAAATCTTCCCCCAAAATGGCCTAAAATTGCAGGAAAAGACCCCAAAACCCCCCTGGGGACCCCCAAAACCCCCTTGGGGACCCCAAAATCCACCTGGGGACCCCAAAACCCCCCAATCCCCAAAACCAGGGAGCTCCAAACCCCCCTGGGATCCCCAAATCTTCCCTAAAAAAACCCCAAAATTACCTCAGAATCACCCCAAAACTGCAGGAAAAGACCCCAAATTCCCCCTGGGGGACCCCAAAACCCTTCGGGGCACCCCAAATTTCCCTTTTTTATTTTCCCCCTTTCCCAGGTCGTGCGTGCTGCAGGCGGACTCGGGCTCGGGGCAGCAGCGCTGGCTCAGCGCCGTGCAGAGCGGGATCGCCTGCGCCTACGGCCAGGACGTGGTGGGAGCCCAAAAATACCCCCAAAATAGCCCAAAAACCGCCCCAAATAGCCCAGAACAGCCAGGGGGACCCCAGGACCTGATGGGACCCCAAAAACCACCCCAAATACCCCAAAACTACCCCAAATAGCCCAGAACAGCCAGGGGGACCCCAATAACCTGGTGGGGACACAAAATAGCCTAAAATAGCCCAAAAACCGCCCCAAATAGCCCAGAACAGCCAGGGGGGCACACACAGCCTGGTGGGGACACAAAAATACCCTAAAATAGCCCAAAAACCGCCCCAAATAGCCCAAAACCACCCCAAAACCACCCCCAAATACCCCAAAACAGCCAGGGGGGCACACACAGCCTGGTGGCGACACAAAAATAGCCTAAAATAGCCCAAAAAACACCCCAAATACCCCCAAAATATCCTAAAATACCCCAAAAACCACCCCAAATAGCCCCAAAATACCCCAAAAAAGCCAGGGGGGCCCCCAGGACATGGTGGGGACACAAAATATTCCTAAAATACCCCAAAAACCGCCCCAAATCCCCCCAAAATCCCCCCAAAACCCCCCAAATCCCCAAAATCCCCCCCCAAATTTACCCCAAATCCCCAAAAATCCCCCCAAACTCCCCCCAAACTCCCCCCACCCCCCCCCGGCCGGGCCCCCCAATGTCCGTGTCCCCCCCAGGCCCCCCCCAGGTCGGGGTCGCTCTCGGGGCGCCCCCCGGAGCCCCCCCCGGTGCTGGGGGCGGTTCTGGGGCTGGAGGGGAACGGGAGCTGCTGCGACTGCCGGGACCCCCGGCCCGAGTGGGCCAGCGTCAACCTGGGCATCACCCTGTGCATCCAGTGCTCCGCCATCCACAGGTACCCCAAAAACAACCCCGAACCCCAAAAACATCCCTGGGAAAAAATACACCCCAAAAAACCCAAAAATCCCCCAAAAAATCCCATCAAAATCCCATTATCGGGAGCTGAAATACACCCAAAATCCTCACCCTGTGCATCCAGTGCTCCGCCATCCACAGGTACCCCAAAAACAACCCCGAACCCCAAAAACATCCCTGGGAAAAAATACACCCCAAAAAACCCCATCAAAATACAAAAAATCCCGTCAAAATCGCATTATTGGGCATCAAAATATAGCAAAAATGCACTAAAATCCTGAATTCATGCTCACCCTGTGCATCCAGTGCTCCGCCATCCACAGGTACCCCAAAAACACCCCGAACCCCAAAAACATCCCTGGGAAAAAATACACCCCAAAAAACCCCATCAAAATCGCATTAAAATCAAAAAAATCCCATTAAAATCGCATTATTGGGGACAAAAATACACCAAAATAAACCTAAATACACCCAAAATCCTCACCCTGTGCATCCAGTGCTCCGCCATCCACAGGTACCCCAAAAACACCCCTGAACCCCAAAAATAGAAAATATCCAAAAAAAACCCCATAAAAATACAAAAAACCCCGTCAAAATCGCATTATCGGGAGCCAAATAACACTAAAATAACAATTCATCATCACCCTGTGCATCCAGTGCTCCGCCATCCACAGGTACCCCAAAAATAACCCCGAACCCCAAAAATAGAAAATAGCCAAAAAAACCCCCGTCAAAATCGCATTAAAATCAAAAAAATCCCATTAAAATTGCATTAATGGGACTTGAAATACAGCTAAAATCCTCACCCTGTGCATCCAGTGCTCGGCCATCCACAGGTACCCCAAAAACAACCCCGAACCCCAAAAATAATAAAATCCCTTAAAAACCCCAAAAAAATCCATAAAAATACAAAAAATCCCATTAAAATCCCATTATCGGGCATCAAAATACACCAAAATAAACCTAAATACACCCAAAATCCTCACCCTGTGCATCCAGTGCTCCGCCATCCACAGGTGGGACACCCCAAAAATAACCCTGAACCCCAAAAACATCCCTGGGAAAAAATACACCCCAAAAATCCCCGAAAAAATCCCATTAAAATGGCCGCTGGCTGACCCCCCCTCCCCGCAGGAGTTTGGGCGTTCACTTCTCCAAGGTTCGGTCGCTCACCCTCGACTCGTGGGAACCCGAACTGGTGAAGGTGGGCGGGGACTGGGAGGGACTGGGGGGGACTGGGATGGAACTGGGTTATACTGGGATAAACTGGGATCAAACTGGGAGGGACTGGGATGGACTGGGATGGGATTGGGAGGGACTGGGATAAACTGGGATCAAACTGGGAGGGACTGGGAGGGAACTGGGGGGGAACTGGGATGGACTGGGAGGGACTGGGATGGACTGGGAGGGACTGGGATGGACTGGGAGAGACTGGGATCAAACTGGGATGGACTGGGTTATACTGGGGTGGACTGGGATGGACTGGGATAAACTGGGATCAAACTGGGATAAACTGGGATGGACTGGGATGGAACTGGGAGGGACTGGGATGGACTGGGAGGGACTGGGGGGCACTGGGATAAACTGGGATAAACTGGGATGGACTGGGATAAACTGGGATAGACTGGGATGGACTGGGAGGGACTGGGATCAAACTGGGACGGACTGGGATGGAACTGGGAGGGACTGGGGGGACACTGGGATAAACTGGGATCAAACTGGGATGGGATTGGGAGGGACTGGGATCAAACTGCGATAAACTGGGATGGACTGGGAGGGACTGAGATGAGATTGGGAGGGACTGGGATGGACTGGGATTAACTGGGATGGACTGGGAGGGAACTGGGATGGACTGGGAGGGACTGGGATCAAACTGGGATAAACTGGGATCAAACTGGGATGGACTGGGATGGAACTGGGATGGACTGGGTTATACTGGGGCGGACTGGGATGGACTAGGATAAACTGGGATCAAACTGGGATAAACTGGGACGGACTGGGAGAGAAATGGGGGTTACTGGATTATACTGGGATGGACTGGGAGGGACTGGGATGGACTGGGTTGGACTGGGTTATACTGGGAGGGACTGGGATGGACTAGGATAAACTGGGATCAAACTGGGATAAACTGGGATGGACTGGGATGGACTGGGAGAGAACTGGCGGTTACTGGATTATACTGGGAGGGAACTGGGACAGGCTGGGAGGGACTGGGTTATACTGGGAGGGGCTTTGGAGAGAATTTGGGGGATCTTGAGGGGATTTTTGGGGGGAATTCGGGGTTTCCCAGCTGATTTGGGGGTGATTTCAGAGTATTTTGGAGTCCCCAGGTGATTTTAGGGTGTTTTGGGGGTATTTTGGGGTGATTTGGGGTAATTTTGTGGTATTTTTGGGTGATTTTGGGGTCCGCAGCTGATGTGCTCCCTGGGGAACCTGGCCCTGAACGGGATTTACGAGGCGCGGGTGGAGGAGATGGGGGTGAAGAGACCCCCCCCGAGCTGCTCCCGGTGAGAAACCCCCCAAAAAATCACCCCAAAAATCCCAAATTCACCCCAAAAATCCCAAATTCACCCCAAAATCACCCCAAAATCCACCCTGAGACCCCCCCAAGCTGCTCCGGTGAGAAACCCCCCCAAATTCACCCCAAAAATCCCAAATTCACCCCAAAATACCCCAAATTCACCCCAAAATCCACCCCAAAAATCCCAAATTCACCCCAAAAACCACCCCGAGACCCCCCCCGAGCTGCTCCCGGTGAGAAACCCCCCAAAATATCCCAAATTCACCCCAAAAATCCCAAATTCACCCCAAAAATCCACCCCGAGACCCCCCCCGAGCTGCTCCCGGTGAGAAACCCCCAAAAATCACCCCAAAAATCCCAAATTCACCCCGAAAAATACCCCAAAATCACCCCAAAATCCCCAAATTCACCCCAAAAATCCACCCTGAGACCCCCCTGAGCTGCTCCCAGTGAGAAACCCCCAAAAATCCCAAATTCACCCCAAAAATCCCAAATTCACCCCAGAAAACCCAAATTCTCCCCCAAATCCCCTGAGACCTCCCCAAGACCCTCAGGACCCCAAAGATGCTGCCCAGGACCCCCCAAATCCCCCCCCAGGACCCCCAAAATTCCCCCAGGACCCCCCAAACCACACCCAAATCCCTCTCAGGATCCCCCAAACTCCTCCAGGACCCCCAAAATCCCCCCAAACTCCCCCCAGACCTCCCCAAAACTCCTCTGGGACCCCCTGGAACCCCTCAAAGCTCCCTCAGGACCCCCAAATTCCCCCCAGGACCCCCAAAATTCCCCCCAGAGCCCCCCCAACACCCCTCAAACCCCCCAGGACCCCCAATTTCCCCCCAACACCCCTCAAACCCCCCCAGGACCCCCTCAAATCCCCCCAATCCCCCCCAGGGCCCAGCGCGAGAGTTGGATCCGCGCCAAATACGTGGAGAAGAAATTCCTGAGGGGCGTGGCCGGACACGCCCCCAGGCCACGCCCCCCGCGGCAGGGACACGCCCCCAGAGCAGGCCCCGCCCCCCGAGGGAGCCCCAACCAAGGTAAAGGGGTGGGGTGGGGAAAGGGGGAGGGGCTTGAGGTAAAGGGGAGGGGCTTGTGTAAAAGAGGTGGGACTTGTTGTGAAGGGGCGTGGCTTGCTATATATGGGTAGGGCTTGTTGGAAAGGGGCAGGGCTTGGTAAGAAAGGGGCGTGGCTTGTTGTAAAGTGGGGATTGTAAAGGGGTGAGGCTAGTTTATGAAGGGGCGTGGTCTGATGGAAAGTCAACGTGGTTGATGCAAAGGGGCGTGGCTTCGTGTAAGTGGGAGTGGCTTGGTGTAAAAGGGGCTAGGTTTTCTATGAAAGGGTGTGGCTCAATGTAAAAGGGCGTGGCTTAGTGTCAGTGGGCGTGGCTTGGTGTAAAAGGGGCTGGGTTTGCTATGAAAGGGTGTGGCTCAATGTAAAGGGGCGTGGCTTAGTGTAAATGAGCATGGTTTGTTGTGGAAGGGGCGGGGTTTGTTGTCGGTAGGGGGGGTATTGTGGTCTCATAAAGGGGCGTGGTTTGCTATAAAAGGGATGGGGCTGTGTAATGGGGGCGTGGTGGAAATGGGTGTGGTTGTAAAAGGGGGGAGTTGTTGTAATGGGAGGTGCTTAATGAAAATGGGTGGGCTTGATTTAAGGGTGGGCTTGATTATAAGTTAGTGTTATTATGTCAGGTGTGGCTTATGGGGCATGGCTTTAGTTAGGCTTGAATTCTGTTTGGGGTTGTTACAGGTGCTGTGGGAGTGGCTTCACAGCGATGGCGTTGTTCCTTGGTGGGGGGGTTCATTCGATCTATTGGGGCGTGGCTTCTCAACCAATGGGCATGGTTGTTTGCGGGCATCTGTTGTGGGCGTGGCTTCACAACTAATGGGTGGCTTATTCTGTGGTGGGTGTGGTTATGGTCTCATTTTGGATGCCTCAAGTGGGCGTGGTTTAAGCACTGGTCCTATTCCTCCTGTGGGGTGGGCTCCAAAACGTGGGCGTGTTTTCTGTGTGGCGTGTTTCTGTTTGTGACATGGTTTTCTGTGGGGTGGTGTGGTTTTCGTGGGTGGGGTGTCTCCCACGGTGGGCATTGTGGGAGGGGGTCTTCGCAATGTGAGGGTGTGTCTTCCACAGTGGACGTGGGTTTCTGCGGGTGGGTGTGGTTTTTGTTAGGTGGGTGTGTTTTCTGGGGTGGGCGTTGTTTCCCGGTGGTGGGCGTTTCTCGCTGGTGTGGGGTTTTCTGCTGTTGTTGGGCGTGGTTTTCTCCAATGTGGGCATGGTTTTCAGTGCGTGGGGTGGTTTCTGCTGTGGGTGGGTGTGTTTCCTGTGGGTGGCATGGTTTACCCGTGGGTGGGTGTGGTTTCCTTCAGGTGGGTGTGGTTTTCTGTGGGTGGGCGTGGTTTTCCGCGGGTGGGCGTGGTTTCCCGCGGGTGGGCGTGCCTCACCATTTGTGGGCGTGTCCCCCAGGTGCGCCCCCCGAGGCGGCCGAGCCCGAGGGCGCCCCCTGCCTGCACCCCGGGGCGCTGCTGTCCTGGGCCGCGCGGCGGCGCCGCCTGCGCACCATGGCCGAGGCGCTGGCCCAGGGCGCCGACCCCGGCTGGGCCAACGGCGCCGAGGGAAACCGGACACCCCTGCTGGAGGCCGTGGCCGTGGTAACTGGGAGCACTGGGAGCACTGGGAGGGAACTGGGAGGAACTGGGAGCAACTGGGAGGGAACTGGGAAACACTGGGAGGGAAACTGGGAGGAACTGGGAGCAATGGGAGGGAACTGGGAGCAACTGGGAGGGAACTGGGAGCACTGGGAGCACTGGGAGGGAACTGGGAGGGAACTGGGAGCAACTGGGAGCAAACTGGGAGCAACTGGGAGAGAACTGGGAGCACTGGGAGGGAACTGGGAAAGAGCTGGGAACACTGGGAACAAACTGGGAGCACTGGGAGCAACTGGGAGGGAACTGGGAGCGAACTGGGAGCACTGGGAGGGAACTGGGAGCAACTGGGAGCAACTGGGAGCAACTGGGAGCAAACTGGGAGCACTGGGAGGGAACTGGGAGAGAACCGGGAGCACTGGGACACAACTGGGAGCACTGGGAGGGAACTGGGAGGGAACTGGGAGCACTGGGAGGCAACTGGGAGGGAACTGGGAGAGCTGGGAACACTGGGAACAAACTGGGAGCACTGGGAGAAAATGGGAGCAAACTGGGAGGAAACTGGGAGCTGGGGAGGCTCTTGGAGGGTCTCCTGTTGGGTTTTGGGGGTCCCAAGGGTTGGGGGAGTTATGGCAGCACCCCCCTGCTGCAGGCCGTGCTGGCGGTAACTGGGAGCACTGGAGGGACTGGGAGAGAACCGGGGCACTGGACACAACTTGGAGCACTGGGAGGAACTGGGGAGCATGGAGGAACTGGGAAGGGTCTTTGTTCAGTTTTGGGGGTTCCAAGGGGGGTTATGGCAGCACCCCCCTGCTGCAGGCCGTGCTGGCGGTAACTGGGAGCACTGGGAGCACTGGGAGGCCGTTTCTGTTTTGGGGAGGGGTCCCTGACCCTGTGTCCCCCCCCCTTCCCATTCCCTGAGAATTCCCTGCTGGCCTGCGAGTTCCTGCTGCAGAACGGGGCCAGCGTCAACCAGAGCGACAGCCACGGGCGGGGCCCGCTGCACCACGCCACCATGCTGGGACACACCGGGTACTGGGAGCCACTGGGAGGGAACTGGGAGGGAACTGGGTGATACTGGGAGGGAACTGGGAGGCACTGGGAAGGACTGAGAGGGACTGGAAGGGCACTGAGAGGGACTGGGAGCAACTGGGAGTGACCAGGAGGGACTGGAAGAGACTGGGAGGGAACTGGGAGGCTCTGAGAGGGACTGGGAGCAACTGGGAGTGACCAGGAGGGACTGGAAGAGACTGGGAGGGAACTGGGAGGCACTGAGAGGGACTGGGACCAACTGGGAGCAACTGGGAAGGACTGGGAGAGGACCTTAAAACCATCTTCATTTGGTGAATGGTGGTGTTGCACACCCCTAAGCTGATTGTGTGCAAAGCTAAGCAGGGTCTGCCCTGGTCAGAGCCGGTATGGGTGACCTAAATGGGGTTATTTAAAGAGGGTTCACCTTGTTTGCTTGGAGGGTGGTTTGTTTCCTTTTGGGGGTCCTGCTGCTCTTTAGGGATCCCTATTGCCTTTTATCGGGGTTCCTGTTCTGGTTTTGGGGTGCTGTTATTTGGGGGCAGTGCCTAAATACCTTTGGGGGGGTGTCCCTGTTCCCTTGGGCTGCACCTTTAACCTTTAGAGAGTTTCCCTTCTAATATTGGGATCTGTATTATTTTTGAGGATCCCTATTTCATTTTTGGGTTCTCTATTCCATTGCTGGGTGTCCCTTTTCTCTTTTGGAGATGCAAAACCCCCAAATCTCTCAAAATTCTCCCCATTTTGGGGGGTCCATAGCGCAGTTTTCCATATGGGAAGCTAAGCAGGGTCTGCCCTGGTCAGGGCCTGGATGGGTAACCTCAATCTTGCTACATCCCCTCGAATCTCGGTATCTCCCCCGACCCCAATGTCCCTAAAATGTCCCAAAAATGTCCCCAAAACGCCCCCTCAATGTCCCCCTCCCCAAATTGCAGCCTGGCCTGCCTGTTCCTGAAGCGGGGGGCCGACGTTAACGCGGTGGACGCGGACGGGAGGGACCCCCTGACCATCGCCATGGACTTGGCCAACGCCGACATCGTCACCCTGTGAGACCCCCGGGGGGCGCCCTCGGCTGGGGGGAGGACACCCCAAATGTGACCCCTCCCACCCAAAAGTGACCCCAAATTCCTCCCCAGGCTGCGATTGGCCAAGATGAGAGAGCTGGAGGTGGCCCAAGGACAGACCGGTGGGTTTGGGGGGTCTCGGGGATTTTGGGGTGGAATCTGTGGGTTTTGGGGTGGATCTCTGATTTTTGGGGTCCCAAACTCGGGGTCCCCTCCCCTGCCGCCCCCAGGTGACGACACCTACCTCGACATCTTCCGCGACATCTCCCTGATGGCCTCGGACCACCCCGAGAAACTCGCCCGGGCCCCGCCCCCCAAACACTCCACCCTCTAGCCCCGCCCCCTCACCAAAGCCACGCCTCCCTCAGAAAAAGCCACGCCCCTTTTACGAGCAGTAGCCAATGGAATAAAGGCTGGGTTTGATCAAAATTCACTGGGGTGACCTAGGACTGACCCCGCCCCAAACTGTCCCCAAAATTGGGGATCCCAAAATTGGGAACCCTCTTGGTGATCTAGAACTGGAATCCCACCCAAAATGGGGACCCCAAAGTGACCTAGAACTGACACCCCCCCCCCAAAGGTTGTGTGACCTAGAACAACCCCCCCAACACCAAAAAAACCCAAAACCCCCAAAAAAACCTCCAAAACCCCTTGAAAAACTCCCAAGATAATCCCAAAAAAAAGCCTCCAAAAAACCCCTAATGCCCCAAAATCAAGGGACTAAAAGACCTGAAAACACCCTAAAACCTAGGGAAAAAAATCTGAAAAAACTCCAAATAACCCAAAATAACCCCACCAAAAGCCAAAAAAACTGAAGAAAACCCTAAAAATCCAAGAAAATAAAAACCCACCAAAAAATAAAGCCAAAAAACCAAAACCCCTCAAAAAAACCGAAATACCTCAACCCAGAAACCCCAAAATAACTCCAAAAAAAAAAAAACCTGAAAAAGCCCCCAAAAAATCCCCCAAAAACCCAAAAAACAAAAAACCACCCAAAAATCCTAAAAAAAGCCCCAAATACCCCAAATTGAGGACTATAAAGACCCAAAAAACCTAAAATTAAGGGGAATGGAAACCCAAACCTCAAAAACCCCCCAAAAAGTCCCAAAAACCATGCCCCACCCCCCAAGTCATTTTTGGGGTCCCCCCCTTGCCCTACCCCTTCCCCCATAAGGACGAGATCCGGGCTCGCATTTTGGGGTGATTTGGGCGGTTCTAGAGCGGCTCAGGGGGGCTGGGGGGGGGCTCGGGGGGTGCCGGGGGCAGGGTGAGGATGAGGAGGCTCGAGGCCAGGAGGAAGGCGCCAGCCGCCAGGAAGGAGACGGTGAAATCGCCGGTGACGTCACGGAGCCAACCTGGGGGGAAATGGGGGTGTTGGGGGGCTGGAACCGCCCAAAATGGCGGAGGGGGCTGGAATCGCCAAAAATGGCGGCATTGGGGGGGGGGGGGGGTCAGGAACCGCCCAAAATGGCGGCGTTGGGGGGGGGGTCAGGAACAGCCCAAAATGGCAGCATTGAGGGGGGGTCAGGAACAGCCCAAAATGGTGGGGGGGGGGGGCTGGAATCACCCAAAATGGCGGGGGGGGGGCTGGAATCACCCAAAATGGCAGCATTGGGGGGGGCTGGAACCACCCAAAATGGTGGCGTTGGGGGGGGTCAGGAACCACCCAAAATGGCGGCGTTGGGGGGGTCGGGAACCACCCAAAATGGCGGCGTTGAGGGGGGTCAGGAATCACCCAAAATGGCGTCGTTGAGGGGGGTCAGGAACAGCCCAAAATGGCAGCATTGAGGGGTCGGGAATCACCCAAAATGGCGGCGTTGGGGGGTCGGGAACCGCCCAAAATGGCGGCATTGGGGGGGTCGGAATGACCCAAAATGGCGGCGTTGGGGGGGTCAGGAACAGCCCAAAATGGCAGCATTGAGGGGGGGTCGGGAATCACCCAAAATGGCGGCGTTGGGGGGTCGGGAACCGCCCAAAATGGCGGCATTGGGGGGGTCTGGAACCACCAAAATTGGGGGTTCTGGGTCACCCAAACCATCCATGACCCCCAACCCACCCTTAGGTGCTCCCCCAATGGGTTTGAAACCACCCAACACAATTGGGACCACCCCCATGTTGAGTTCTAGATCCCCCAACCCATCCATGAGCCCCAACCCACCCTTGGGTGCTCCCCAATGGGTTCTAGGTCATCCATGACACCCCAATCCAAGACTTGAGTGCCCCCCATATTGAGTTCTGGATCAACTAACCCCCACCACCCCAAAACTCAAGTTCTAGACCCCCCAACTCCCCCAGTTTTCCCTCACATTCCACACCACCCAACCCCAATCTTGCCCCCTTTCTCCCACTCCCCACCACGTTCTAGACCCCCTCAACTCCCCCAAACTCCATCATGTTCAAGACCCCCAACTCCCCCAGTCCTTCCCAGGTTCTGGACCCCCAATCTTCCTCCTTTTCTCCCAGCTCCCACCATATTCTAGACCCCCAACCCCCCAAAGCTCCCCCATTTTCCAGACCCCTAACTCCCCCAATCCCCCCCATTGCCCCCCAGTCCCCCCCAGCCCTGCCCACACTCTACACCCCCCAAACCCCCAATCTCCCCCAGTCCCCTCCAGTGCCCCCCAATCCCTCCCAGTTCCCCACCACATTTTAGACCCCCAAACCCCCAATCTTCCCCATTTCTCCCACCCCCCCACACTACATTCCAGACCCCCCAATCCCCCAAACTCCCCCATGTTCAAGAGTCCCAACTCCTCCAGTCCCTCCCAGTCCCCCCCAGTCCTGCCCACATTCTAGACCCCCAATCCCCCCCAGTCCCCCCAATCCCTCCCAGTCCCCCTCAGTCCCTCCCAATTCCCACCCAGTTCCCTCCAGTCCATCCCAGTGCCTCCCAGTCCTACCCACGTTCCAGACCCCCCAAACCCCCAATCCCCACAATCCCCCTATTTCCCCCCAGTCCTGCCCATGTTCTAGACTCCCCAAACCCACCCAAATTCCATCATGTTCTAGACCCCCAACTCCCTTAAACTCCCCCCACATTCCAGACCCCCCATTGCCCCTGTCCCCCCATTCCCCCCAGTCCTACCCACATTCTAGACCCCCCCAAACCCCCAATCCCCCCCAGCCCCCTCCAGTGTCTCCAATCCCTCCCAGTTCCCCACCACATTTTAGACCCCCAAACCCCCAATCTTCCCCCATTTCTCCCACCCCCCCCACATTCCAGACCCCCCAAACTCCCCCATGTTCAAGAGCCCCAACTCCTCCAATCCCTCCCAGTCCCCCCCAGTCCTGCCCACATTCTAAACCCCCAAACCCCCCCAGTCCCCCCAATCCCTCCCAGTCCCCCTCAGTCCCTCCCAATTCCCACCCAGTTCCCTCCAGTCCATCCCAGTGCCTCCCAGTCCTACCCACGTTCCAGACCCCCCAAACCCCAAATCCCCCCCAATCCCCACAATCCCCCATTCCCCCCCAGTCCTGCCCATGTTCTAGACCCCCCACACCCGCCCAAATTCCATCATGTTCAAGACCCCAACTCCCTTAAACTCCCCCACATTCCAGACCCCCCATTGCCCCCATTCCCTCCCAGTCCCCCAAACCCCCAATCCCTCCCAGTCCCCCTCAGTCCCTCCCAATTCCCACCCAGTTCCCTCCAGTCCATCCCAGTCCCTCCCAGTCCTACCCACGTTCCAGACCCCCCCAAACTCCCAATCCCCCTCAGTGTCCCCCAGTCCCCCCCAGTTCCCCTCTACATTCCAGACCCCCCCAGTCCCCCCATTGCCCCCATCGCCCCCCGTACCGGCCAGCGGCGCCCCCAGCAGGGACCCCACGCTCTCCACCATCTGCATGACGCCGATGGCCATGGCCGCCCGTCCCGCGCCCACCACCTCGGCCACGCCGGCGAACTGCAGCGGCGCCACGGCCCCGGCGCAGCCGCCGTACGCCGCCGCCAGCGCCAGCAGCGCCCCGAAACTCGTCCCCAGCGGCGTCGCCAGCGCCACCAGCCCCGCCAGCGCCGCCCAGGCCGCCAGCTGCCGCAGCAGCACCGCCGCCGGCCGCTCCGCCAGCCAGCCCGCCAACAGCCGGCCGGCGCCGTCCAGCGCGGCCATGGCGGCCACCACGGCGGCGGCGCGCTGACCGTCGCAGCCCAGCTCCAGCGCGCGGCCGGCGCCGTGCACGAACGGCACGTAGTAGCCCAGATCCAGCAGGGCGAAGGCGGCGGCGTAGCGCAGGAAGGGCCCGTGGCGCAGCAGCCGCGGGACGGTTCCCGAAGGTTCCGCGAGCTCCGGAGGGGCGCGGGGAGGAGGGCGGAGCAGGGCGGCGGCGGCCACGAGGTGCAGGGAGACGGCGGCGAGGAGGAGGAGGGCGCCGCGCCAGCCATAGGAGTCCAGGGCGGGAGGGAGGAGCGGCGCCAGAGCCAGGCCCGAGACGGCGGCGCCGGAGACGGTGACGGAGGTGGCGAGGGCGCGGCGGCGCGGGAACCAGCGGGACACGGCACCCAGGGCGGGCGTGAAGGACAGCGACCAGCCCAGGCCTGAGGGATGGAGAGGGTTCTAGAATGTTCTATGGGGTTAGACAAGGTTTAGGAACCAGCGGGACACGGCACCGAGGGCGGGCGTGAAGGACAGCGACCAGCCCAGGCCTGAGGGATGGAGAGGGTTCTAGAATGTTCTATGGGGTTAGATGGGGGTTTGGGGGGTTCTAGAATGTTCTGTGGGTTATGTGAGGTTTAGGAACCAGTGGGACACGGCGCCGAGGGCAGGAGTGAAGGACAGGGACAAGCCCAGGCCTGAGGGATGGAGAGGGTTCTAGAATGTTCTGTGGGGTTAGACAAGGTTTGGGAACCAGCGGGACACGCAGCGCCCAGGGCCGGGCGTCGAAGCCACGCAACAGCCCAGGCCTAGGGGATCGGAAGGGGGGTCCTGAACCGTCTCATGGTTTCAGATGGGGGGGGGTGCTAGAAGCGATGGTTAGCAGATGGGGAACCAGGCAGAGGGACCTGGCGCCAGGCGCAGGGTTGAAGGACCGACAGCTCCAGGGCGCGGGGAGGGGGACAGGGCGGTCCGGAATGTGCAGGGAGTAGGTGAGAAGAGGGCGCCGCGCCACCAGGGTCCACGAGGGGGGCGGCGCCAGGACAGCCGAACGGCGGCGCCGGGAGAGGGTGGAGAGGTGCAGAATGGTCCTGGGGTAGCGTTGGAACCAGCGGGACACGGCACCGAGAGCAGGAGTGAAGGACAGCGACCAGCCCAGGCCTGAGGGATGGACAGGGTTCTAGAATGTTCTATGGGTTTAGAGTGGGGTCGAGTTTATGGGTTAACTAGGGGGAACAGCGGAACGTCCCAGGGCGGGCGTGAAGGACAGCGACCAGCCCAGGCCTGAGGGATGGACAGGGTTCCAGAATGTTCCATGGGGTTAGATGGGGTTTTGGGAACCAACGGGACACGGCACCGAGGGCAGGAGTGAAGGACAGGGACCAGCCCAGGCCTGAGGGATGGAGAGGGTTCTAGAATGTTCTGTGGGTTAGATGGTTTTAGGAACCAGCGGGACACGCACCCAGGGCAGGGTGAAGGACAGCGACCAGCCCAGGCCTGAGGGATGGAGAGGTTCTAGAATGTTCTTGGGGTTATGGAGTGTAGGAACCAGCGGGACACGGCACCCAGGGCGGGCATGAAGGACAGCGACCAGCCCAGGCCTGAGGGATGGAGAGGGTTCTAGAATGTTCTATGGGGTTAGATGGGGGTTTGGGAACCAGCGGGACACGGCGCCGAGGGCGGGCGTGAAGGACAGCGACCAGCCCAGGCCTGTGGGGACACCGGGATGGGGAGGGTTGGGAGGGTTCTAGATCATTCTGTGGGGTTATGTGAGGTTCAGGAGGGTTCTAAGTCATTCTATGGGGTGAGGGTTTGGGGTTTAGGTCCCCAGTCCCTCCCAGTACCCCCCAATTCCCTCCCAGTATATCCCAGTACCTGTCAGCCCCCCCAGGCTCAGGTACAGGTGTTCCCCAGTATATCCCAGTATATCCCAGTACCTGTCAGCCCCCCCAGGCTCAGGTACAGGTGTTCCCCAGTATATCCCAGTATTAGCCCCCAGTCATAGCCCAGTACCTATCGATCACGCACCCCCCAGGCTCAGGTACAGGTGTTCCCCAGTATATCCCAGTATACCCAGTACCTGTCAGCCCCCCCAGGTCAGGTACAGTGTCCGATCCCCAGTATATCCCAGTATTCACCCAGTATAATTCCCAGTATATCCCAGTATAGCCCAGTACCTGTCAGCCCCCCCAGGCTCAGGTACAGGTGTTCCAGGCGGGTGGCGAAGGCTCCCAGGAACAGCCCCGCCCCCGCCATGGCCCCCCCGGCCATGGCCACGCCCCTGGGGCCGAACCGGGCGCTGAGCGCTGCCGCCAACGGGCCTGGGGGGGGGAATGGTGTTACTGGGAGCACTGGGAGCACTGGGAGTGCCCCACCCGCCCCTCCCGGTGCTCCCAGTTCCGCCATTATCCCCCATTACCCCCAACTCATCCAGTGCTCCCAGTTCCCCCCATTGCCCCCAATTCTCCCATTACCCCCAGTGCTCCCAGTCCCCCCCAGTCCATCCCAGTCCCTCCCAGTTACCCCCATTCCCCTCCCAGTCCATCCCAGTCCCTCCCAGTGCTCCCAGTTCCTCCAGTTCCCCCATCGCCCCCAATTCCCCCATTACCCCCAGTGCTCTCAGTCCCTACCAGTCCTTCCCATTGCCCTCCCCAGTCCTGCCCAGTTCCTCCCAGTGCTCCCAGTTCCCTCACAGTCCATCCCAGTCCCCTCCCAGTGGGTCCCAGTATTCCCAGTGTCCCTCCCAGTGCCCCAGTGCGTCTGTCCGTCTGTCAGCCTCCCTTACCGCCAGGGGCAGGAGCCCGCCCAGTGTCCCCATTACCCCCATTACCCCATTACCCCTAATATCTGTCTGTCCGACTGTCCATCTGTCCATCTTACGCCGAGCTGCAGCACCGCCAGGGGGCGAGCCCCCAGTGTCCCATTACCCCCTCACTCCCATGCCCCAATGTCTTCAGTCCTGTCCGTCTGTCCCCTTACCGCCGAGCTGCAGCGCCGCCAGGGCGAGCCCACCCAGTGTCCATCACCCCATCCCCCATACTCCCAGTTCCCCACCCAGTATTCCCCATCCCTCCATGTCTCTCTGTCATTGTCCATCTGTCCTCGTCTGTCCCTTACCCTGAGCTGCAGCGCCGCCAGGGGCAGGAGCCCGCCCAGTGCCCCCCATTACCCCCATCACTTCCCAATGCCCCAGGTGTCTGTCTGTCCGTCTGTCCATCTTTCTTACCGCCGAGCTGCAGCGCCGCCAGGGGGCAGGAGCCCACCCAGTGTCCCCATTACCCCCATCACTCCCAATGCCCCCAATGTCTGTCCCTCTGTCCGTCTGTCCATCTTACCCCTGAGCTGCAGCGCCGCCAGGGGGCAGGAGCCCACCCAGTGCCCCCATACCCCAGCCCATCACTCCCAATGCCCACCATTTTCTTCGTCCAGTCGTCATCTGTCATCTCCTCTGTCCATCTTTCTTACCGCCGAGCTGCAGCGCCCCAGGGGCAGGAGCCCACACCCCATTCCCCATCACCCCAGTATCCCAGTCCTTACTCCCATGCCCTGTCTGTCAGTCTGTCTCATCTGTCCTCTGTTCTTACCACGAGCTGCAGCGCCGCCAGGGGGCAGGAGCCCACCCAGTGTCCCCATTATCCCCATACCCCATCCCATTACTCCCAATATGTCCGTCCTTCCATCTGTTCCCCATCTGTCCGTCTGTCCCTCTTACCGCCGAGCTGCAGCGCCGCCAGGGGGCAGGAGCCCACCCAGGCCTGCGCGCGCGCCGCCGCCCCGAAGGCGCCCCCCAGCGGCGGCAGGCACAGCCCGAGCGCGCGCACCGAGCCGCTCACCAGCGCCACCTGCAGGAACGCGGCCGAGAGCGCCGGGAGCGCGCCCGGGGGGAACGGCCACGAGGGAGCCAGCGCGGGGGAGGGACAGACGGACAGTGAGGGGACAGAGGGACACAGAGGGGACACAGGGACACTGGGCAATGGGGGTCACAGGAGTGCACCTGGGGGGAACGGCCACGAGAGAGCCAGCGCGGGGGGACAGACGGACAATGAGGGGACAGAGGGGACAGAGGGACACTGGGCAATGAGGGTCACAGGAGTGCACCGCGGGGGAACGGCCACGAGAGAGCCAGCGCGGGGGGGGACAAAGGGACAGACAGTGAGGGGACAGCAGGGACACCGGGCAATGGGGGTCACAGGAGTGCACCTGGGGGGAACGGCCACCCGAGAGCAAGCGCAGTGGGGGACAGAGGGACAGAGGGACAGACAGACAGTGAGGGGACAGAGGGACACTGGGCAATGGGGGTCACAGGAGTGCACCTGGGGGAACGGCCACCCAAGAGCCAGCGCAGGGGGACAGACGGACACAGGGACAGACGGACACAGGGACAGACGGACAGGGAGGGGACAGCAGGGGGACACCGGGCAATGGGGGTCACAGGAGTGCACCCGGGGGGAACGGCCACCCGAGAGCCAGCGCGGGGGGACAGACGGACAATGAGGGGACAGACGGACACCAGGGCAGTGAGGGGACACAGGGCAGTGATGGCGCACAGGGACAGTGAGGGGACACCAGGACAGTGAGGGGATATGGGGACACGGGGACAGTGGGCGGACACTGGGGACAATGAGGGGGCACTGAGGGGACACCAGAGGTCACGGGGGGCTCATTGATTTAGGGGGTCACAAAAGGTCATGGGGTCACCTGGAGGGTGACAGGGGGATTTAGGGGGTCACACGAGGTCAGGGGGAGTCAGGAGTGACCCAGGAGCTTTGGGGGTCCCCAGGGTGCAGCGGCCTGGAAAGAAAAGGGACCTGGGGTCACGGGGGGGGTCCCAAGGGGGTCAGGGACCCAAAATTCTGGGGGGGACACTGAGGTCAGAGGTCACCAAGGGGTCAGGGGGGACCCTGGTGGGATTTAGGGGGTCCCAGGTAATTGGGGGGTCCCGGGGGGGGGTTACCAGGTAATTGGGTGGTTCGGGGTGGTGGTCCCAGGTAATTGGGGGGCCGGGGGGGTCCCAGTGTCCGGTCCTGCTCCGTACCTGGTGCAGCTCAGGGACAGCTTTGGGGGTGGGGGGGCGAAGTCCCCTGGAGGGGGCGGGGGGGGTCACCCGTGTCCTGTGAGGGGGGGGAGGGGTCGCTGTTAATTAATCATCGATCCATCCCCACCCCCCCAAACCCGTGCAAAGGGCGCCCAAGAGGGGGCGGGGCCTCCTGCTCTTAGCCCCGCCCTCTTTTTGGCCCTCAGCCAAGATGGCGCCGCCCATTTGCCCTCACGCAAAATGGCGCCCGCAGTTAAACCCCGCCCCTTTTTGCCCTCACAGAAAATGGCGCCTGCCCAAACTCAAAATGGCGCCCGCCCTCACCAAAGATGGCGCCGTGGCTTCAAGGCCCCGCCCACCCCGCCCCGCCCCCGCGCGGGGCACGCCGGGAGTGGGGATTCCCCAGCGCATGAGGCGCGGGAAGCACCGGAGGTACCGGGGAGGCCCCGGGGGGAATTTGGGGGGTCCTGGGCGGATCTTGGGGTGTCCCGGGGGGTCCTGAGGGGTCTCGAGGGGCCCAGAGGGGATTTCGGGGGTCCCGGGTGGATTTTGGGGATCCCAGGGGGGTTTTGAGGGGTCCCAAGCGCATTTTCAGGAGTCTCGGGGATTCGGGGGGACCCCCCCAGTCCTGAGGAGTCAATGGGGGGGGGGGCACCCTAAAAACGGCGAGAGGGGAGGGGCCCAAAATGGCGGGGGGGTCCCCAAATTTTGCCCAATTTTTAATCTAATTTTACCCAGGTTTTTCCCAGTTTTTACCCGACTTTTACCCAAAATTTCACTCCAGTTTTATCCAATTTTACTCAAATAGGGCGATTTTTGCTGCCGGAAGGGGGGAGGGGGCGTGGCTTAAAAGAAGGGGGCGTGGCTTGGCCTGGCTTTGGCGGGACCCCCCCTTTAAAAAAATTGAATTTTTGGGGTCACCCCCCAAAAAAGAAGATTTCCCCCCAAAATCAGGGTTTCCTTCCCCCCTCACTGGTGGATTTTGGGGGTCCCGGGGGCCCCTGAGGGGGGGGTAGGGGGCACTCCAAAAACGGGGAGGGGGGAGGGTGTGGGGTTCAAAATGGGGAAGGGGTGACCTGAGCGAGGTCCCCCAAATTTTGCCCAATTTTTATCCAAATTTTAGCCAAAATGTGCCCAAATGTTACCCAAATTTTGGCCCGTTTTTGCCCAAACTTCGGTGAAACTTTACCCAAAACTAACTCAAATTTTATCTGAATTTTGCCAAAACGTTGCTGAAATTTTACCCCAATTTTTAGCCCATTTGCAATCTAAACTTTATCCAAAATTTGGCCAAATTTTACCCTATTTTTATCAATTTTAAACCACAATTTTGTCCAAATTTTCTCGTATTTTTCCCGACATTTTTCTTAACCTTTACCAGTTTCAGCCAATTTTTATCCATTTTTTGCCCAAACTTTACCGAAATTTTACCTAAACTTTACCTAAATTTTGCCCGAATTTTCCCTAAACTTTACCCCAATTTACTCAATTTTTATCCACATTTTATCTAAACGTTACCCGGATTTTATCCAAACGGAGCAAAATTCGCTTCCTGAATGGGAGGGGGCGTGGCTTAGATGAAGGGGCGTGGCTTGGTGAGAAGGGGGCGTGGCTTGGGCTGGTTCAGCGGGAGCCCCCATTAAAAAAAAATGGGAATTTTTGGGGTCACCCCCAAAAAAGGGAATTTTTCCCCCAAAATCCGGAATTTCCCCTCCCCCCAGGGGTGCCCCGGGGCCGCCCCTCCCCCGCCATGGCCGAGGATCTGGAGCCGCTCCTGGGGGGCGAAGGATTCCTGGATTTATGGAACATGTGAGCATTTGGGGCATTTTTGGGGCTTTTTGTGGGGTTTGGGATTTTTGGGGCATTTTTGGGGTTTTTTTTGAGGGTAATTTTGGGGTTTATTTGGGATTTTTGGGGTTTTTTTGGGTGCATTTTTGGGTTTATTTGCGATTTTGGGGGGATTTTTGGAGGGAATTTTTTGGTTTATTTGGGATTTTTGGGAGGAATTTAGGATTTTTTTTTTGGTTTATTTAGAATTTTGTGGGGGATTTGGGGAGATTTTTGGGTTCATTTGGAATTTTTGGTGGGATTTTCGGGTTTATTTGGGGGTTTTGTGTGGATTTTTGGGTTTATTTGGGATTTACTTGGGATTTTGGGACTTCTTTGGGGGATTTTTGGGGTTATTTGGGATTTTGAGGGAGAATTTGGGGAAGTTTTGGGATTTATTGAGGAGTTTGGGGTTTTTTTTAAGGGGTTTGGTGGGTTTTGGCGACAGTTTTGGGATTTTTTTTTGTTGGTTTTGCGGGAGATTTTTGGGTTTATTTTGATTTTTGGGTT
Organism: Zonotrichia leucophrys gambelii; assembly: GCF_028769735.1. Lineage (NCBI taxonomy): Eukaryota > Metazoa > Chordata > Aves > Passeriformes > Passerellidae > Zonotrichia > Zonotrichia leucophrys. The sequence goes on from NW_026992260.1 coordinate 29,672, forward strand.
TCTTTGGGATTTTGGGGGATTTTTTGGGGTTTGCTTGGGGTGGGATTGGGATTTTTTTGGGATTTTTTGGGTAACCTTTGACCCTTCCAGGCTCCCCAATAACATCGGTTCCCTGCCCGAGGATCTGCTGGAATGGGTGAGCACCAAAAATTGGGGTCAAATCTCCAAAAAATGAGAAAAATTCCCCAAAATTTGCCCAAATGGGTGGGGAACCCCAAAAGGGACGGGGAGGGGTCAAAATCCCCCCCAAAATTGGGATTTTAACCCCCAAAAATGGGAATTTTTTACCCTAAAATGATCCCAGCTCTCCCAAAATCCCCAGAATTGGGTTTCCCCTAAAACAGGCCCAAATACCCCAAAAATTTGGATATTTTCCCCCAAAAAATCTTAAAACCCCACAAATTTGTATTTTCGCTCCCATAAAAATCCAAAATTCCCCAAAACCCCCAAAATTTGATTTCTCTCCCCCCCAAAAAAAATGACCCCAAAAATTTTCCAAGAAATTGAATTTTCTCCCCCTCAAAAAACCCCCAAACCTCCAAAACTTTTGATTTTCACCCCCCAAAAATTCCAAATGCCCGAAACCTCCTCAAACCCCTAAAATTGAATTTCCTTCTCCCCAAAAAACGACCTTAAAATCCCCCAAAAATTTGAATTTTTTACATTAAAAATTTGAATTTTTTACCTCGAAAATTTGAATTTTTCGCCCCCAAAATTTTGAATTTTTCACTTTGAAAGTCTGATTTTTTTACCTCAAAAATTTGAATTTTTCACCTCAAAAATTTGAATTTTTCACCTCAAAAATTTGAAATTTCCCCCCCCAAAAATTTGAATTTTTCGCCCCCAAAATTGGGATTTTTCGCCCCAAAATGCCCCAAACCCCCCCAATGTTTGTGTCTCTCCCCTCCCCCACAGCAGCTGAGCCCCCCGGAGCCCCCCCAGGAGGGGGAGGGGCCGGGGGTGGGGGAGGGGCGGGCGCTGCCCCCTCCCCCGCCGAGCCCCCCCCGCCCCTCCCCCCCCCCTCGGCCGTGGTCCCGTCCACCGAGGATTACGGGGGGGAGCACGACTTCCGGGTGGAGTTCCGGGAAACGGGGACGGCCAAGAGCGTCACCTGCACCGTGAGTGAGAAATGGGGGGAAAAACGGGGATTTTGGGAAAAAACGGGGAAAAAATCGGTGAAAAAATGACGAAAAACGGGCAAAAAATGCCTGAAAAACGGGCAAAGAAAGGGGAAAGAATGGGGTAAAACCAAGGAGATCCCGGGGGGGGAGCGCAACTTCCGGGTGGAATTCCGGGAAATGGGAGTGGCCAAGAGCGTCACCTGCACCGTGAGTGAGAAATGGGGGAAAAACGGGGAATTTGGGAAAAAAATGGGGAAAAAATCGGTGAAAAAATGGCGAAAAATGGGCAAAAAATGGGGTAAAAATGGGGTAAAACCAAGGAGATCCCGGGGGGGGAGCACGACTTCCGGGTGGAGTTCAGGGAAACGGGGACGGCCAAGAGCGTCACCTGCACCGTGAGTGAGAAATGGGGGAGAAAAATGGGAATTTTGGGAAAAAACGGGGGAAAAAATGGCGAAAAACGGGTGAGAAACAGGGAAGGAATGGGGTAAAACCAAGGAGATCCCGGGGGGGGGGGGGGAGCGTGACTTCAGGGTGGAGTTCAGGGAAACCGGGACGGCCAAAAGCATCCCCTGCACTGTGAGTGAGAAATGGGGGGAAAAATGGGGGTTTTGGGAAAAAACGGGGAAAAAAACGGTGAAAAAATGACGAAAAACGGGCAAAAAATGCCTGAAAAACGGGCAAAGAAAGGGGAAAAAATGGGGTAAAACCAAGGAGATCCCGGGGGGGGAGCGCGACTGCAGGGTGGAGTTCAGAAAAATGGGGAGTGGCCAAGAGCGTCACCTGCACCGTGAGGGGGGTTTGGGAGGAAAAATGGGGAATTTGGGAAAAAACGGAAAAAAACGGTGAAAAAATGGCAAAAAACGGTGAAAAAATGACGAAAAAACGGGCAAAAAATGCCTGAAAAACGGGCAAAGAAAGGGGAAAAAATGGGGTAAAACCAAGGAGATCCCGGGGGGGGGAGCGCGACTGCAGGGTGGAGTTCCGGGAAATGGGAGTGGCCAAGAGCGTCACCTGCACCGTGAGGGGGGGATTGGGGGGAAAAATCGGGAATTTTGGGAAAAAACGGGGGAAAAAACGGTGAAAAAAGGGTGAAAAACGGGCGAAAAATGGGCGAGAAACGGGGAAGGAATGGGGTAAAACCAAGGAGATCCCGGGGGGGGGGGGGGAGCGTGACTTCAGGGTGGAGTTCTGTGAAGCCGGGATGGCCAAGAGCGTCACCTGCACCGTGAGTGAGAAATGGGGGGAAAACGGGGATTTTGGGAAAAAACGGGGAAAAAATCGGTGAAAAAATGGTGAAAAACGGTGAAAAAATGGCGAAAAACGGGCAAAAAACGGGGAAGGAATGGGGTAAAACCAAGGAGATCCCAGGGGGGGGAGCGCGACTTCTGGGTGGAATTCAGAGAAACCGGGACGGCCCAGCGCGTCACCTGCACCGTGAGTGAGAAATAGGACTGAAAACGGGGATTTTGGGAAAAAACTGTGAAAAACGCTGAAAAACTGACGAAAAACGGGCAAAAAAAGGGTTAAAAATGGGCAAAAAAAGGGTTAAAAATGGGGTAAAACCAAGGAGATCCCGGGGGGGGGGAGCGCGACTTCAGGGTGGAGTTCCGGGAAATGGGAGTGGCCAAGAGCGTCACCTGCACTGTGAGTGGGGATTGGGGGGAAAAATCGGGAATTTGGGAAAAAAAATTGGGAATTTTGGGAAAAAACGGGGAAAAAAACGGTGAAAAAATGGTGAAAAACAGGGAGAAAATGGGAATAAAACAATAGGAAAAGTGAGAATAACAGGAGTGGCCAAGAGCATCACCTGCACCATGAGCGAGAAATGGGGGGAAAAATTGGAATTTTGGGAAAAAAATGGTGAAAAAATGGCTGAAAACTAGCGGGAAATGGTGAAAGAAATGGGGATAAAACAATGGGAATAAATGGGATTAAAGGGAATGGCCAAGAGCGTCGCCTGCACCGTGAGTGACAAAATGGGGGAAAAAAACAGGGAAAAAATTTGAATTTTGGGAAAAAATGGGGCAAAAAATGGGGAAATGACAGGGGAGATGGGAGTAATGGGGTTTTTATGGGGTTTCTATGGGATTTTTGATTTCTGGGTTGATTTCTATGGGGTTTCTATGGGGTTTCTCTGTTTCTGGGGTTATTTTTATGGGATTTTCACGGGGTTTTTTCGCTCTGAGCTCATTCCCAGTCCCTCCCAGTAACTCCCAGTCTCCCCCAGTACTCCCCGGCCCTGAACAAGCTGTTCTGGGGGTTTCTATGGGGTTTATTCATTCCTGGGTGGATTTTTATGGGGATTTTTTGTTTCTGGGTGGATTTTTTTGGGGGATTTTTGGTTCCCAGTCCCTCCCAGTAACTCCCAGTCTCCCCCAGTACTCCCCAGCCCTGAACAAGCTGTTCTGGGTTGATTTCTATGGGGTTTCTATGGGGTTTCTATGGGGTTTCTATGGGGTTTATTCATTCCTGGGTGGATTTTTATGGGGATTTTGATTTCTGGGTGGATTTTCACGGGGTTTTTTCGCTCTGAGCTCACTCCCAGTCCCTCCCAGTAACTCCCAGTCTCTCCCAGTACTCCCCGGCCCTGAACAAGCTGTTCTGGGTGGTTTCTATGGGGTTTCTCTGTTTCTGGGGTTATTTTTATGGGATTTTTATGGGGATTTTTTGTTTCTGGGTGGATTTTCACGGGGTTTTTTTGCTCAGGGGTTGTTCCCAGTCCCTCCCAGTAACTCCCAGTCTCCCCCAGTACTCCCCGGCCCTGAACAAGCTGTTCTGGGTGGTGTCTATGGGGTTCCTATGGGGTTTCTCTGTTTCTGGGTGGATTTTTATGGGGATTTTTGATTTCTGGGTGGATTTTCACGGGGTTTTTTCGCTCTAAGCTCATTCCCAGTAACTCCCAGTCTCTCCCAGTACTCGCCGGCCCTGAACAAGCTGTTCTGGGGGGTTTCTATGGGGTTTCTATGGGGTTTCTATGGGGTTTCTATGGGGTTTCTCTGTTTCTGGGTGGATTTTTATGGGGATTTTTGATTCCTGGGTGGATTTTCACGGGGTTTTTTTGCTCAGGGGTTGTTCCCAGTTCCCTCCCAGTAACTCCCAGTCTCCCCCAGTACTCCCCGGCCCTGAACAAGCTGTTCTGGGTGGTTTCCATGGGGACTTCTATTGTTGGGGTATATTTTTATGATTTTTTATGGGATTTTCATGGGGATTTTTTGTTTCTGGGTGGATTTTTTTGGGGATTTTTGGTTCCCAGTCCCTCCCAGTAACTCCCAGTCTCCCCCAGTACTCCCCGGCCCTGAACAAGCTGTTCTGCCGCCTGGCCAAGCCGTGCCCGGTGCAGGTGCGCGTGGCGGTGCCGCCGCCGCCCGGGGCCCTGCTCAGGGCCGTGGCCGTGTACAAGAAATCGGAGCACGTGGCCGAGGTGGTGCGGAGGTGCCCCCACCACGAGCGGGCCGGCGGCGGCCCCGACGGTGAGGAAATGTGGGGGGAAAAATGGGGAAAAATGGGGGGAAAATTGGGGGAAAAATGGGGGAAATTGGGGAGAAAATTGGGGAAAAATGGGGGAAAATTGGGAAAAAATTGGGAAAAAATGGGGGGAAAATTGGGGAAAAATGGGGAAATTGGGAAAAAATGGGGAAAATTGGGGAAAAATTGGGAAAAAAGGGGGGAAATTTGGGAAAAATTGGGGGAAAATTGGGAAAAAATGGGGGAAAATTGGGGAAAAATGGGAAAATTGGGAAAAAAATTGGGGAAAAATGGGGGAAATTGTGGAGAAAATTGGAAAAAAATTGGGAAAAAATGGGGAAAATTGGGGAAAAATTGGGAAAAAAGTGGGGGAAATTGGGGAAAAATGGGGGGAAATTGGGGAAAAATTGGGAAAGAATTGGGGAAAAAATGGGGGAAATTGGGGAAAAATTGGAAAAAGTGGGGAAATTGGGGAGAAAATTGAAAAGTGGGGAAATTGGAAAAAATGGGGGAAAATTTAGAAAAAATGGGGGAAAATTGGGGAAAAAATGGGGGAAAATTGGGGAGAAAATTGGAAAAAATGGGGAAAATTGGGAAAAATTGGGAAAAATGGGGGAAAATGGGGAGAAATTGGGAGAAAATGGGAAAATTGGGAGAAAATTGGGGAGAAAAATTGGGAAAAAATGGGGAAAATTGGAAAACAATGGGAAAAAATGGGAATTGGGGGGAAATTGGGGAAAAATGGAAAAAATTGCATTAGATTCTGAAAAATTGGGGGAAATTTGGGAAGAATTGGGAAAATATGGGGGAAATTGGGGACAAATTGGGAAAAGTGGGGGGGACTCAAAAATATTGGGGAAAATTGGGGAGAAAACTAGAAAAAATGTGGGGAATGGGAATAATTGGGGGAAATTGGGAAAATTGGGAAAGTTGGATTAGATTTGGAAAAAATGGGGGAAATTGGGAAAGAATTGGGAAATTGGGAAAAATTGAGGAAATTTGGGAAAAAAATTGGAGGAAAAATTGGTTTAAATTCTAGAGAAACTGGGAAAATTGGGGGAATTGGAAAAATAGATTAATTCTGATAAATTTGGGCTGATTTTGGGGTTAATTTTGGATTTTTGGGCTGGTTTGGTTAATTTGAGTGGATTTTGGTGTTAATTTGGGTTAATTTAGGATTTTTGGGGTGGTTTTGGGGTTAATTTGAGTGATTTGGGGTTAATTTTGGGGTTATCGGGATTTTGGGGTGGTTTGGGTAATTGAGGTGATTTGGGGTTAATTTGGATTTTTGGGCTGGTTTGGGTTAATTTTGATTTTTGATGTTTGGCTGATTTTGGGTTAATTTGGGATTAATTTGGATTCTGGGTGTTTGGGGTAATTTTGGGTGGATTTGGGTTATTTGGGTATTTGGATTTTGGGTTTTTGGGGTTAATTTTGAGGTGGATTTTGGGGTTAATTTTGGGGTTAATTTGGGATTTTTGGGCTCTCCCCAGGCAACGCCCCCGCCCAGCACCTGATCCGGGTGGAGGGGAACCCCCAGGCTCGGTACCAGGACGATGAAACCACCAAGAGACACAGCGTGGCCGTGCCCTATGAGCCCCCCGAGGTGACCCCAAAACCCCAAAAAACCCCAAAAACCCCAAAAAACCCAAACCCCAAAAATCCCCATTGAAATCCCTGCAGAAATCCCAAAGAACGGCCCCAAAATCCCAAATAAAAACCCCAAAATCCCATCACAGACACAGCGTGGCCGTGCCCTATGAGCCCCCCGAGGTGACCCCAAAACCCCAAAAAACCCCAAAAACCCCAAAAAACCCAAATCCCAAAAATCCCCATTGAAATCCCTGCAGAAATCCCAAATAAAAACCCCAAAAAACCAAATAAAAACCCCAAAATCCCATCACAGACACAGCGTGGCCGTGCCCTATGAGCCCCCCGAGGTGACCCCAAAAAATCCCAAAAACCCCAAAAAATCCCAAAAACCCAAACCCCAAAAATCCCCATTGAAATCCCTGCAGAAATCCCAAATAAAAACCCCAAAATCCCAAATAAAAACCCCAAAATCCCAAATAAAACCCCAAAATCCCATCACAGACACAGCCTGGCCGTGCCCTATGAGCCCCCCGAGGTGACCCCAAAAAAACCCCAAAAAATCCCAAAAACCCAAAAAACCCAAACCCCAAAAATCCCCATTGAAATCCTTGCAGAAATCCCAAAGAACGGCCCCAAAATCCCAAATAAAAACCCCAAAATCCCAAATAAAAACCCCAAAATCCCATCACAGACACAGCGTGGCCGTGCCCTATGAGCCCCCCGAGGTGACCCCAAAAATCCCCTGAACCCCAAAAAATCCCAAAAACCCCAAAAAAACCAAACCCCAAAAATCCCCATTGAAATCCCAAATAAAAACCCCAAAATCCCAAATAAAAACCCCAAAATCCCATCACAGACACAGCGTGGCCGTGCCCTATGAGCCCCCCGAGGTGACCCCAAAACCCCAAAAAACCCCAAAAACCCAAAAAAATCCCAAAAAAACCAAATCCCAAAAATCCCCATTGAAATCCTAAATAAAAACCCCAAAATCCCAAATAAAAACCCCAAAATCCCAAATAAAAACCCCAAAATCCCAAATAAAAACCCCAAAATCCCATCACAGACACAGCCCATCTGTGCCCTATGAGCCCCCCGAGGTGACCCCAAAAAAATCCCAAAAAATCCCAAAAACCCCAAAAAACCCAAACCCCAAAAATCCCCATTGAAATCCCTGCAGAAATCCCAAATAAAACCCCAAAAAATCCCAAATAAAAACCCCAAAATCCCATCACAGACACAGCGTGGCCGTGCCCTATGAGCCCCCCGAGGTGACCCCAAAACCCCAAAAAATCCCAATAAAAATCCCCCAAAAATCCCAAATAAAAACCCCAAAATCCCAAATAAAACCCCCCAAAATCCCAAATAAAAATCCCAAAATCCCAAATAAAAACCCCAAAATCCCCCTAACAATGTCCCCCCCATCCCTGGTGGATTTTTGGGTTTTTTTTAGGGTTTTTTGGGAATTTTTTTCGAGGTGACTTTGGGGTGGTTTGGGGGTATTTTTTGGGGTTTTTATTTGGGATTTTTGGGGTTTTTATTTGGGATTTTGGGGGGTTTTTATTTGGGATTTTTGGGGGTTTTTATTTGGGATTTTTGGGGTTTTTATTTGGGATTTTGGAGTTTTTATTTGGGATTTTTGGGGGTTTTTATTTGGGATTTTGGGGTTTTTATTTGGGATTTTTGGGGGTTTTTATTTGGGATTTTGGCATTTTTTGGGAGTGGTTTTGGGATTTTGGGGTTTTTTTTTCAGGGTGATTTGGGGGTATTTTGGGGAGGTTTTTTTGGAATTTTTAAGGGATTTTTTTGCAGCAGTTTTGGGGTTTTTTTGGGGATGCTTTTGGGGTTATTTTTGGGTGGTTTGGGGATATTTTTGGGGATTTGTTATGGGTTTTTTTGGGGTGTTTTTTTTTGGTGGTGGTTTTGGGGTATTTGGGTGAGTTTTAGGGGTTTTTGGGATTTTTTAGAGTCGGTTTTGGGGTATTTTTAGGGCTAATTTTGCAGGTGATTTTGGGGTTTGTTTAGAGATTTTATTCAGTATTTTGGGTGATTTTTTTGGGGTTTTTTTTAGGTATTTTTGGGGCTGATTCTGAACTTGGTTTTGGGGTGGTTTAAGAGTTTTTTTGGGTTTTTTTTTTCAGTTTTTGATCATTTTTCTCCATTCCCAGGTGGGCTCAGAGTGCACCACGGTCCTGTACAACTTCATGTGCAACAGCTCCTGCATGGGGGGCATGAACAGGAGACCCATCCTCACCATCCTCACTTTGGAGGGACCTGGGTGAGCCCCAAAAACCCCCAAAAATATCCCAAAAAATACCCAAAAAATACCCCAAAAAAACCTTTAAAACAGCCCCAAAAATCCCCCCAAAAAAACCAAAATTCTTCCAAAAAACCCCAAAAACCTGGGCATGAACAGGAGACCCATCCTCACCATCCTCACTTTGGAGGGACCTGGGTGAGCCCCAAAAACCCCCAAAAATATCCCAAAAATACCCAAAAATCCCCCCAACAATCCCTGAAAAAATCCCAAAATCCCCCCTAAAAAACTCAAAAAAAACCCCCAAAAAATGCTCAAGAATGCACCAAAATTTGGGCATGAACAGGAGACCCATCCTCACCATCCTCACTTTGGAGGGACCTGGGTGAGCCCCAAAAACCCCAAAAAAAACCCAAAAAATACCCAAAAATCCCCCCAACAATCCCTGAAAAAATCCCAAAATCCCCCCTAAAAAACTCAAAAAAAACCCCCAAAAAATGCTCAAGAATGCACCAAAATCCTCACCATCCTCACCCTTGAGGCACCTGGGTGAGCCCCAAAAATATCCCAAAAATAACCAAAATAAATCCCAAAAAATCTTCCCAAAAAACCCCAAAATCCCCTAAAAAAAACCCTAAAAATTCCCCCAAAATCCTCTGAAAAATCCTCAAAATTCCCAAAAACCTGGGCATGAACAGGAGACCCATCCTCACTTTGGAGGGACCTGGGTGAGCCCCAAAAACCCCAAAAATAACCCAAAAAATACCCCAAAAATCCCCCCAACAATCCCTGAAAAAATCCCAAAATCCCCCCCTAAAAAACTCAAAAAAACCCCCAAAAATGCTCAAGAATGCACCAAAATCCTCACCATCCTCACTTTGGAGGGACCTGGGTGAGCCCCAAAAATACCCCAAAAATAACCAAAATAAATCCCAAAAAATCTTCCCAAAAAACCCCAAAATCCCCTAAAAAAACCCTAAAAATTCCCCCAAAATCCTCTGAAAAATCCCCAAAATTCCCAAAAACTTGGGCATGAACAGGAGACCCATCCTCACTTTGGAGGGACCTGGGTGAGCCCCAAAAATCCCCCCAAAAAACCCCAAAACTGAGGAGCCCTCACCCTAAAAACCTGGGAACTAACCCCAAAAAATTGAGATTATTTTTCCTAAAAGCTGGGTTTTTTTTTCTCTAAAATCCATGAGTTTTAGCCCTCGAAGTTTAGAATATTTTTAAAATATTTTGAGGGATTTCTGGATGGATTTTGGGGTCCCTTGGATGATTTTTGGGGTTATTTTGGATGATTTTGGGGTCCCTAATTCCCATTTTAGGCTGTTTCGAGGTTCGGGTCTGAGCCTGAATTTGGGGTTTTTGGGGTCCCTGGGTGGATCAGGATGGGGATTTTGGGGTTCCCCAGGTTTTCAGGGATCCCCAGGATGTTTTTGGGGTATTTTTGGCTGATTTTGGGGTTCCCAATCCTGATTTTGGGGTGTTTTCAGGGGTCAGATCCTGGGCCGGCGCTGTTTCGAGGTTCGGGTCTGCGCCTGAATTTGGGGTTTTGGGGTCCCTTGGTTGAATTTTTGGGGTTTCTGGTTGGATCAGGATGGGGATTTTGGGGTTCCCCAGGTTTTCGGGGATCCCCAGGATGTTTTTGGGGTGGTTTTGGATGATTTTGGGGTATTTCTGGCTGATTTTGGGGTGTTTTCAGGGGTCAGATCCTGGGCCGGCGCTGTTTCGAGGTTCGGGTCTGTGCCTGAATTTGGGGTTTTGGGGTCCCTTGGTTGAAATTTTGGGGTTCGTGGATGGGGTTTTCGGGGTTCCCCAGGTTTTGGGGTGTCCTAGGATGGATTTTGGGATATTTTTGGGATATTTTTGGGGTATTTCTGGCTGATTTTGGGGTGTTTTCAGGGGTCAGATCCTGGGCCGGCGCTGTTTCGAGGTTCGGGTCTGAGCCTGAATTTGGGGTTTTTGGGGTCCCTGGGTGGATCAGGATGGGGATTTTGGGGTTCCCCAGGTTTTCAGGGATCCCCAGGATATTTTTGGGGTGGTTTTGGCTGATTTTGGGGTTCCCAATGCTGTTTTCAGGGGTCAGATCCTGGGCCGGCGCTGTTTCGAGGTTCGGGTCTGAGCCTGAATTTGGGGTTTTTGGGGTTCCTGGGTTGGGTTTTTGGGGTTCCTGGTTGGATCAGGATGGGGATTTTGGGGTTCCCCAGGTTTTCAGGGATCCCCAGGATGTTTTTGGGGTGGTTTTGGATGATTTTGGGGTATTTTTGGCTGATTTTGGGGTGTTTTCAGGGGTCAGATCCTGGGCCGGCGCTGTTTCGAGGTTCGGGTCTGCGCCTGCCCTGGCCGCGATCGGCGCCATGAGGAGGAGACCCAGCGGAAAAGGGGCGGGGCCAAGAGAGGTGAGGGCGTGGCTTCAGTGGGGGCGGGGCCTGAGCTCTTAAAGGGGCGTGGCCACAGGAGATGATAAAAATATATGGCTGGGTGGGCGTGGCCTAAGCTTGGATGGGGGCGTGGCCAATAGAGGTGAGGGAGGGGCTTCAATGGAGGCGGGGCCTGAGTTCAGAAAGGGGTGGGGCCAAGGGAGATGATGGCAATATATGGCTGGGTGGGCGTGGCCTAAGTTGGATGGGGGTGTGGCCTCTGTGGGGGCGTGGCCAATGAATGTGAGGCTGTTACTGGCTGGGGTGGGTTTGGGTGGGCGTGGCCTAAGCTTGGATAGGGTGGGGCCTCCAAAGGGGCGTGGCTTGATGTGGGGTAGGGGTGGGGCCTGGATAGGAGTGGGAGGAGCCTGATCCACGAGTGGGTGTGGCCTAAGTGTGGGTGTGGTTACTGGACAATGGGGGTGGAGCTTGCAGTAGGGTGTGGCTCAAGTGGGTGGGGCCAATTCTGCTGGGGGTGGGGCTAAAAGAGAATAGGTGGGGCTGGGTGGGTGTGGCCTATGCAAATTAATGACTGTGCCAAATCTGAGGGGGTGTGGCCTAAAGAAACAGGCGTGGCCAAGTGATTGATGGGAGGTGGAGCCAAACTGGGTGTGGCTATACCCGCAGAAGGGTGTGGCCTAAAGGGGCGTGGCCAAATATGCTAATCAGCAGCGGCCATGCTCATGAATAATGGGTGTGGCCAAATTGGGTGTGGCCTGAAAAGGCGTGACCAATATGCTAATGAGCTGCTGCCATGCTCATGAATAATGGGTGTGGCCAAAGTGGGTGTGGCCTGAAAAGGCGTGACCAATATGCTAATGAGCTGTTGCCATGCTCATGAATAATGGGTGTGGCCAAAGTGGGTGTGGCCTGAAAAGGTGTGGCCAGTATGCTAATGAGCAGAGCTGTGCTCATTAATAATGGGCGTGGTCAAATTGGGTGTGGCCAATATTCTAATGAGCCGATCCTGTGCTCATGAATAATGGGTGTGGTCTGAAAAGGTGTGGCCAGATATGCTAATGAGCGGCTGCCATGCTCATGAATAATGGGCGTGGCCTCTCAGGGATCCCCCATTGACTCTGGGGGGTCTCTGGGCCCTTTTGGGGGTCCCTGACCCCCCCCGCCCCTCCCCCAGCCCTGTCCCCCCCGGCCGAGACCCCCGAGAGCTCCAAGAAGCCAATGCAGGACCCCGAGAGCGAGATCTTCCTGCTGCAGGTGGGAACGGGGGGAAATTGGGGGGATTTGGGGGAAATTTGGGGTCCCAAGAGGGAAATTTGGGGTCCCAGCAAAGTTTTTAGGGGTCCTAAGGGGATTTTAGTAGTCCCAGGGGGGAAACTTGGGGTTCTAAAAGAGAAATTTGGGGTCCCGGGGGGAAATTTGGGGTTCCTGGGTGAAATTTGGGTTCCCAAGAGGGAAATTCGGGGTTCTAAGAAGTAAATTTGGGGTTCCTGGGGGGAAATTTGGGGTCCTAAGAGAGAAATTTGGGGTCCCCGGGGGGTTTTTTGGGGTCCCACAGGGATTTTAGGTCTCCCAAGAGAGAAATTTGGGGGTCCCAGGGGGGAAACTTGGGGTTCTAAAAGAGAAATTTGGGGTTCCTGGGGGGAAATTTGGGGTCCTAAGAGAGAAATTTGGGGTCCCTTAGGGGTTCTAAGGGGTGGTTTGGGGTCCCAAGGGGAAATTTGGGATCCCAAGAGGAAAATTTGGGGTTCTAAGAGAGAAATTTGGGGTCCCAGGGAGGAAATTTGGGGTCCCAGGGGGAATTTGGGGTTCCTGGGTGGAACTTGGGGTCCTAAGAGAGAAATTTGGGGTTCCTTAGGGGTTTCTTAAGGGTGGTTTGGGGTTCCTGGGGTGAAATTTGGGTTCCCAAGAGGGAAATTCGGGGTTCTAAGAAGTAAACTTGTGGTTTCTGGGGGAAATTTGGGTCCCAAGAGGGAAATTTGGGGTCCCCGGGGAAATTTTCGGGGTCCCACAGGGATTTTAGGTGTCCCAAGAGAGAAATTTGGGGGTCCCAGGGGGAAATTTGGGGTTCTAAAAGAGAAATTCTGGGTCCCAGGGCAGAAATTTGGGGTCCTTTAGGGGTTCTAAGGGGTGGTTTGGGGTCCCATGGGGATATTCGGGGTCCCAAGAGGGAAATTTGGGGTCCCAGGGGGGAAATTTGGGGTTCCTGGGTGGAATTTGGGGTCCTAAGAGAGAAATTTGGGGTCCCCGGGGGGTTTTTTGGGGTCCCACAGGGATTTTAGGTCTCCCAAGAGAGAAATTTGGGGGTCCCAGGGGGGAAATTCGGGGTTCTAAGAGGCAAATTTGGGGTTCTTGGGGGGAGATTTGGGGTCCTAAGAGAGAAATTTGGGGGTCCCAGGGGGAAATTTGGGGTTCTGAAAGAGAAATTCGGGGTCCCAAGAGGGAATTTGGGGTCCTAGGGAGGAAATTTGGGGTCCCTTAGGGATTCTAAAGGGTGGTTTGGGGTCCCAAGAGGGAAATTTGGGGTTCGTGGGGGAAAATTTGGGGTCTCTAAAAGTGTTTCCTTCTCCTCTGTGACCCCAAATTTCTGGGGGGGGTCCCTGAGGAGTCTCAGCCCTTTTGGGACCCCCCCTCACCCCGTTATTTTTGGGGGGTCTCCAGCACTTTCCAGCTCCCCTCACCCCAATTTTTTGGGGGATTTCTGGGGGATTTCCACCCCTCTATGATCCCAATTTTTTGTGGGGTTTTTGGGGGGTCTCAGCCCTTTTGGGCCTCCCCCTGACCCCATTATTTTGGGGGGTTTTTGGGGGGTCTCAGCCCTTTTGGGACCCCCTCTCACCCCAATTTTTTGGGGGGGTCTCAGCCCTTTTGGGACCTCCCCTCACCCCAATTTTTTGGGGGATTTCCACCCCTCTATGATCCCAATTTTTTGGGGGGTCCCTGAGGGGTCTCAGCCCTTTTGGGACCCCCCTCACCCCAATTTTTTGGGGGGTCTCAGCCCTTTTGGGCCCCCCCTGACCCCGTTATTTTGGGGGGTTTTTGGGGGGTCTCAGCCCTTTTGGGACCCCCTCTCACCCCAATTTTTTGGGGGATTTCCACCCCTCTATGATCCCAATTTTTTGAGGGGTTTTTGGGGGGTCTCAGCCCTTTTTTTGACCCCCTCTCACCCCAATTTTTTTGGGGGTTCAGGTGCGGGGCCGCAAGCGCTACGAGATGTTCCGCATGGTCAACGAGGCCCTGGAGCGAACCTACGACCGGGGGGCGGCCCCCCAAAAGTGAGACCCCAAAAATGGAGGGGCTGGGGGGGGGTCTGGGGTAATTTTTGGGGGATTTGGGGTTATTTGGGGGGGGTTTGGTGTAAATTTGGGGGGATTTTGGGGGGGTTTCAGAGGGCTTGGGGTCAATCTGAGGGGGTTTGGGGGCACTTTGGGGGGTTTGGGGTAATTTTGGGGGGGTCTGGGGTCACTTTGGGGGATTTGGGGTAATTTGGGGGGGTTGAGAGGGTTTGGGATCATTTGAGGGGTTTGGGGTCACTTTGGGGGCATTGAGAGGGTCTGGGGGTCACTTTTGGGGGGAATTTGGGACTCCCATTTTTTGGGGGGGATTTGGGACTCTCAGATTTTGGGGATTCCTTTTTGGTGTTTTTTTGTGGGGGGGTGGAATTTGGGATTTTAAGATTTTTGGGGGTCACTTTTTGGGGGTTTTTGGGGATCTCTCTTTGGGTTTTTTTTTTGACGGGGAATTTGTGACTCCAGGATTTTGGGGGTCTCTTTTTTGGGGTTCTTTTGGGGACAATTTGGGACTCTCAGAATTTTGGGGGGGGTCCCTGACTCTCTCCCCTCCCCCCCCCAGGTCCAAGGGGCGGCGCCCGCGGGGGGAGGGGCGGGTGCCCCGTGGGAAAAAGCTGCTGCTCAAGGCGGAGTCGGGGGAGTCCGATTGACCACGCCCCCTTCGCCTGGAGGCCACGCCCCCTTCATCTGGAAGCCACACCCCTTCCCCTACCACACCCTTCAACTCCTGCTTCCTATTGACCCATTTGTCCTGGTTAGCCCCACCCACTAATCTGTAACCCCGCCCACTTGTCCTGTTTGACCCCACCCACTTTCTATTTAGCCACGCCCACCCATCAATCAACGCTGTAGCCACGCCCCCACCTTTTAACCACACCCCTTTTCCCGTTGTAACCACCCTGCTTTAGCCACGCCCACATGATTATGCCCCGCCCTTCATCCACACCCACGCAATTTTTTAAGCCACACCCCCTCCTGCATGACGTCATCCCTTGGTCCCACCCCCTTCGGGTTTTTAATGGTTTTTATACAATAAAGGGATTTTTATAGCGCCCCTCCCCCACCCGGGGGGTGTCTGGGGGTCCCAGTTTGGGGTAACTGGGGGGGAATTTGGGGTCCCAGTTTGGGGAACTGGGAGGAACTGGGAGGAACTGGGAGGAACTGGGAGCCCATTTTGGGGTAACTGGGAGGGATTTGGGTGTCCCAGTTTGGGGTTACAGGGATCCCAGTTTGGGGCAACTGGAAGGAATTGAGGATCCCAGTTTGGGGTAACTGGGATTAACTGGGAGCCCAGTTTGGGGTAACTGGGATTAACTGGGAGCCCAGTTTGGGGTAACTGGGTGTGAGTTGGGGTCCCAGTTTGGAGTGTCCCAGTTTGGGGGGATCTCCCAGTTTGAGGTGTCCCAGTTTGGGGTAACTGGGAGGAACTGGGGGGGTCCCAGTTTGGGGTAACTGGGAGGGAATTTGGGGTCCCAGTTTGGAGTTACTGGGAGCCCAGTTTGGGGTAACTGGGAGGAACTGGGATCCCAGTTTGGGGTAATTGGGAGGAACTGGGATCCCACTTTGGGGTAAATGGGAGGGAATTGGGGGTCCCAGTTTGGGGTAACTGGGCGGACTGGGGGGGTCCCAGTTTGGGGCAACTGGAAGGACTGGGGCATCCCAGTTTGGGGTAACTGGGATGAACTGGGAGCCCAGTTTGGGGGGATCCGAGCTTGGGGTAACGGGGAAGGATGGAGGGTCCCAGTTTAGGGTAACTGGGATCCCAGACTGGGGAACTGGGGGGCCCAGTTTGGGGTAACTGGGAGGGAATGGGGGATCCCAGTTTGGGGGAACTGGGAACCTATTTGGGGTAACTGGGAGGAACTGGGGGGTCCCAGTTTGGGGTAACTGGGAGGAACTGGGATCCCAGTTTGGGGTAACTGGGATGAACTGGGAGCCCAGTTTGGGGTAACTGGGAGGGATTTGGGTGTCCCAGTTTGGGGCAACTGGGATGAACTGGGATCCCAGTTTGGGGTAACTGGGATGAACTGGGAGCCCAGTTTGGGGTAACTGGGAGGAACTGGGATCCCAGTTTGGGGTAACTGGGAGGGAATTGGGGAGGGGTCCCAGTTTGGGGTAACTGGGATCCCAGTTTGCAGTTACTGGGAAGAACTGGGAGCCCAGTTTGGGGTAACTGGGAGGGATTTGGGTGTCCCAGTTTGGGGGGATCTCCCAGTTTGAGGTGTCCCAGTTTGGGGTAACTGGGAAGGAATTGAAGATCCCAGTTTGGGGTAACTGGGATGAACTGGGGGATCCCAGTTTGGGGTAACTGGGATGAACTGGGATCCCCATTTGGCCAAACTGGGATCTCGGCTCGCCTTTAACTGGTCCCAGTTCAGTTCCAGCCTGGGGTGGGAGGAGTTAAGAAAGGGGGCGGGGCTTCCTCACCGCCCCCCCCCCATTCCCGCTCCTGCCAAGGAACGTTCCGGAAAATTCCAGAAAATCCCTCCGTGCCCTTGAGCTGCCCTTGGAGCCGCCGGGATTTGGGGGAGGGGTCCCCAAAATCGGGGAGGGGTCCCCAAAAATCGGGGGGGTCCCAAAAAGGCCCCGATTGAGCCCAAAAGCGGCCCCGAATGGCGGAGGGTGGGGGAGGGGAAACGGGGGGGGGGGGCGGAACCATCTGGACGGGATTAAAGGGGGGGGAGGGGCGGGGGGGGGGAGGGGATCAGGGGGGGATTGGTGTCAGGAGGGGGAGGGGCCGGGCAGGGGTAATTAGTGAGGTCATTAATGAATTGATTAATTAATGAACGAGATAATTACGGGAAGTCTGATTCATATGGGGGGGGGAATTTTGGGGTGGTTTATTCCAAAAAAAGGGAAATTTTGGGGCGGGAAATTTGGGATTTTGGGGGGTTAATTAAGGGTTAATTAATGAATTATTTAATTAATAAAGGAGGGAATTAAAAGAGGGGTGATTAACATAGGAGGGGGATTTTGGGGTGGTTTATTCCAAAAAAAGGGAAATTTGGGAGGGAAATTTTGAGGGGTAATTAAGGGTTAATTAATGAATAAATTAATTAATGAAGGCAGGAATTAAGTTAGGGTGATTAATTGGGTAATTAATGAGGGGAGGGAAGATATTGGGGTGGTTTATTTAAAAGGGAATTTTGAGGGGGGAAATTTTTAATTTTGAGGCGGTAATTAAGGGTTAATTAATGAGGAGATGATAATTTGGGGGGTCAATTAAGGGGGGGTTAATTAATGAGGAAGAATTAGTTCGAGGGGTTAATTAAGAAGAGGTTAATGAGGCGTTAATTGGGGGGGGGTGTCTGGGGCTTAATTCCAGGTGGAAATTAGTGAGGTGTTAATTAGAGGGGTTAATTGAGGGTTAATTGGGGGGTATTAGGTGTAATTAATTAAAATAATTGTAATTATTCCCTTAATTAGAAGTTTTTCTTTTAGGGGATATTAATGGGGGCTTAATTGTGTCTCAGTAATAGTTAATTAGTGATTAGTGAGGTCAACATTAATTATTAATTAGTGTTGTAATCAGGGTTGGCCATTAATTAGAGGCCATTAATTAGAAGTATTCATATTAAGGGCTAATAAATGGAGGGTGATTTAGGGCCTCCATTAAGGGGTTTTAATTGGGGTTAATTAAGAGTTATTAATTATGCTCAGGTAATTAGATCGGTCTCTATTAGTGACTATTAATTAAGCCCATTATTAATTGGGAAGTATCTTGGGGTATTAATTAGGGGTTTGCGTGTGGGTTATTAATTAGGGGATTATTAATTGGAGATTTCAGTTAGCTGCTGTTAATTAGGGGTTGGTAGGAAATGAAACATTTATTAGGGACTGTTAATTAGGGGTGTTAATTGTGAAGTGTTATTAATTGGGGTGGTCTTAATGGGAGTCTTAATAGGGGGTGTTAATTAGGAACTGTTAGTGGGGGGCTTAATTCTTAATTACGGGGTTCATCAGGGAAGAGGATTTGGGGTGTTAATTAGGGGGATGTTAATTGGGGGGTTGTTAATTTGAGGTGTTAATTGGGGAGTATTAATTAGGGGCTGTTAATTAGAGGGTATTAATTAGGGGTGTTAATTAGAGGGTTGTTAATTTGAGGGGTTAATTGGGGGTTGTTAATTAGGAAGTTGTTAATTAAGGGTTAATTGTGGGCGGGGTTTAATTGGTTCATTGGGGAGGGAAATTGGGGCGGTTTTGGTGCCTCTGCCCCTCATCGATGACGTCACTGCCGTGGCCCCGCCCCCTGGCCTGAATGGGGGCGCCCCTGCCAAGGGGGGGAGGGGACCCCGTGGCCTGGCAGCGCTAACGAGCTCATTAAGGCTCATTAAGGGCCCAGCCCCCACCCGTGGCCTAATTAACGACAAGACGCAAAAATTCCACAAATGAACCCAAAAATTCAACAAAATATCAACAAATTAACCCAAAATTCAACGAGTGAATCCAAAAATCAGCAAAATATCAGCAAATAAACCCAAAAATTCGACAAATAAACTAAAAATTCAACAAATGAACCCAAAAATCAACAAAAAAAACCCCAAAAAATCATAAAATAAACTCGAAAAATCACAAAAGAAGTCCAAAAATCAACAAAGAAATCAACAAATGAACCTAAAAATCAAAAAATAAACCCAAAAATTAACAAAAAAGCAAAAAAATAAAAAAAGTAAACAAAAACCAATAAAAAAGCAAAAAAATTTAAAAATTTAACACAAAACATTAGTAAATAGTCAAAAAATCATAAAATGAACCCAAAAATTCATCAAATATACCCCAAAATAATCAAATAAACCCAAATATCAAGACAATATCAACAAATAAACCAAAACCTCAACAAATGAACCCAAAATTCAATAAATAAACACAAAAAACTGACAAAAAACACAAAAAAATCATCAAATAAATCCAAAATTTAACAAATATATCCCAAAAATCAACAAACTTGGCCCTTTCTCCTCACGCACGGCAGCCATTTTGACTGGCAGCCATCTTGACAGGCAGCCATCTTGACTGGCGGCCATTTTGACAGGCGGCCATCTTGGTCCTTATCACCACACCTGTGGCAGCCATCTTGGTTCTTATCTCCATGCCTATGGCAGCCATCTTGACTGGTGGCCATTTTGAGAGGCAGCCATCTTGACAGATGGCCATCTTGGTCCTTATCCCCACACCCGTGGCAGCCATCTTGGTCCTTATCACCATACCTTATACCATACCATCTTGACAGGCAGCCATCTTGGTAAGTGGCCATCTTGACTGGTGGCCATTTTGAGAGGCGACCATATTGACAGGCGGCCATCTTGGTTCCTTATCACCATACCTATGGCAGCCATCTTGGCAGGCGGCCATCTTGGTAGGCGGCCATCTTGACTGGTGGCCATTTTGGTCCTTATACCCCCATACCTATCGCAGCCATCTTGGCAGGCGGCCATCTTGCCCTCCTCCAACATCACCAACCCTTCCAAACCCCCCAAAAAACCCCTCAAACTCCCCCCAAACTCCCCCCAAACCCCCCAAAACTCCCCCCGAACCCCAAGCACAAACCACGACCATTTTCACTCCACGACGGAGGCGGGAGGGGACGAGCCAGGGCCCTACTGCACCTTTTAATCGATTCCTCATATAAAAAATATCTATGTACATTTATTATCCTCAGATTAGGAGCATCCCGACGGGGGCGGGGCGGGCGATTAGACCCGAGCTGGGGGCGGCCATGGCGGGGGCGGAGCCGGGGGGCTACGGGGGGCCGGGGGCGGGGTCAGTCGCGGTTGACGCGCAGGCGGAAGGCCACGCGCCCGGCGAACTTGTCGCGCTCGTCGTCGGTGCGCAGGCCGGCGGCGTTGAGGCGACATTCCACGTGGTGATCCACGTTGGCCGTGGCGTTGGAGAACTGCACGGCCACCACCGGCTGCGTGTAGTTCACCTGAGAGGGGAAATTTGGGGGGTTCAGGGGGTTTTTGGGGGGCTGGAGGGGAAATTTGGGGGGTTCAGGGGGTTTTTGGGGGGCTGGAGGGGGAAATTTTGGGGGTTTTTGGGGGCTGGAGGGGGAATTTTGGGGGTTCAGGGGGTTTTTGGGGGGCTGGAGGGGGAATTTTGGGGGGTTCAGGGGGTTTTTTGGGGGGCTGGAGGGGGAATTTTGGGGTTCAGGGGTTTTTGGGGGGCTGGAGGGGGGATTTTGGGGGTTCAGGGGGTTTTTGGGGGGCTGGAAGGGGGAATTTTGGGGGTTTGTGGGGGACTGGAGGGGGAAATTTTGGGGGTTCGGGGGTTTTTGGGGGGCTGGATGGGGAAATTTTGGGGGTTCAGGGGGTTTGGGGGGCTGGAGGGGGAATTTGGGGGGTTCAGGGGGTTTTTGGGGGGCTGGAGGGGGGATTTTGGGGGTTCAGGGGTTTTTGGGGGGCTGGAGGGGGAAATTTGGGGGTTCAGGGGGTTTTTGGGGGGCTGGAGGGGGAATTTTTGGGTTCAGGGGGTTTTTGGGGGGCTGGAGGGGGAATTTTGGGGTTCAAGGGGTTTTTGGGGGGCTGGAGGGGGAAATTTGGGGGTTGGGGGGGATTCCCAAAATCCTGATTTCCTGGGTAGGTGTAAAGGGGATTCCCTAAAATGCCAATTCCCACAGATTTGGATATCCAGAAATCCCAAAAAATCTCATTTTTCCAAGGGTTTGGATGTCTTGGGGATTCAAAAAAAAAAATCTCATTTTTCCAAGGGTTTGGATGTCTTGGGGATTCAAAAAAAAAATCTCATTTTTTAAAGATTCGGGTGCCCAGAAGATCCCAAAACCCCATTCCCAAGGGTTTGCGTGACCAGATGATCCCAAAATCTCCCATTTCCAGGAATTTGGTTGTCCAGAAAAATCTCATTTTCAGGAATTCAGGGGTCCAGGTGATCCCACAACCCCTTTGGGGCGATCCCAAACCTCCGAGAAAAACCCCAAAACCTCCAGAAATCCCCCCAAAACCCTTCTGGGGTACCCCAGGTGCCCCTGAGCCCCCTCCCAGGGGGATTTTGGGGTCTCCCCCATTCCCCGTTTTTAGGGTGCCCAGGGGGGTTTTGGGGTGGATTTGGGGGTTTTTGGGGTTCTCAGGGGGGTTTTGGGGTGCCCAGGGGGAATTTGGGTTTTTGGGGTGCCCAGAGGGGCTTTTAGGGTTTTTGGGGTGCCCGGGGAGGATTTTGGGGTGGATTTTGGGGTTCCCAGGGGGGGTTTTGGGGTGGATTTTGGGGTTTTGGGGGTTCTCAGGGGGGTTTCTGGGGTGCCCAAGGAGGATTTTGGGGTGGATTTTGGGGTTGCCAGGGGGGTTTTGGGGGGATTTTGGGGTGCCCAGGGGGGGGTTTTGGGGTGGATTTTGGGGTTCCCGGGGGGGGTTTTGGGGTGGATTTTGGGGTTTTTGGGGTTCTCAGGGGGGTTTTGGGTGCCCAGGGGGGATTTTGGGGTTCCCGGGGAGGGTTTTGGGGTGAATTTTGGGGTTTTTGGGGTGCCCGGGGAGGGTTTTGGGGTGGATTTTGGGGTTCCCAGGGGGGGTTTTGGGGTGGATTTTGGGGTGTTTTGGGGTGCCCAGGTAGGATTTTGGGGTGGATTTTGGGGTTTTTGGGGTTCCCAGGGGGTTTTTGGGGTGGATTTTGGGGTTTTTGGGGTTCCCAGGTGGTTTTGGGGTGGTTTTGGGGTTTTGAGGTTCCCAGGTGGGTTTTGGGGTGGATTTGGGTTTTTTGGGGATTCCCAGGTGGGTTTTGGGGTGGATTTTGGGGTTTTTGGGGTATCCAGGGGGTATTTTGGGGTTTTTTGGGGTTCTCGGGTGGGTTTTGGGGTGGATTTTGGGGTTTTTGGGTGCTCACGTGGACGCGTTTCCCGTAGTAGGGGAAGTACATGAGGTCGATGGTGCCGTTGGGGGGGTAGAGCTGCAGGGGGCCCAGCAGGGCGGCGTCCTCCTCTCGCTGGGGGGGGGCACGGGGGGGTCCCCAAATGTCCCCTGAAGGGGGGGGGGGGGGGGGACACCCCCTCTGACCCCCCCCAAAAAAATTCCTCCATATCCCCCCAAAAATCCCCCATATCCCCCCCAAAGAATCCCCCATATTCCCCTCTGAAAACCCCCCAAAAAAGCCACAGAACCCCCAAAAAAATTATCTTAAAATCTTCTTGACCCCCCCCAAAAATCCCCCATTCTCGTATCCCCCCCATAAAACCCCAAATCCCATTAAGTAGCCCCTAAAAGAACCACCGAACCCCCCAAAAAATTATCTTAAAAATCCTCAAGACCCCCGGACCCCTAAAAGTGACCCCAAATTACATCCAGGACCCCCCCCCCCAAATATTTTCAGGATCCCCCTCCCCAAAACCCCAAAATAACACCCAAGACCCCCCGCCCGTAAATTCCCCCCAAAGCCCCCCTGGGACCCCCAAAAGTGACCCCAAATACCCCCAGGACCCCCCCAATTGCCCTCCAAGGACTTCCTCCCTTTTATTGCCCCCAAAATCCCCCCCCAGTGCCCCCCAGTGTGTTCCAGTTTGTCCCAGTGTGCGCCCAGTTTGTCCCCCCAAAGTGTCCCCCCAAGGTCCCCCAGTTTGTCCCAGTTCGTCCTGGTTTGTCCTGGTTTGTCCCAGTCTGTCCCAGTGCCCCCCAGTTCATCCCAGTTTGTCCCCCTAAAGTGTCCCCCAAATATCCCCAGTGTCCCCCAGTTTGTCCCAGTTCATCCCAGTCTGTCCCAGTCTGTCCCAGTGCCCTCCCAGTGCCCCCAGTTCATCCCAGTTTGTCCCAGTACCCCCCCAGTCTGTTCCCCCAAAGTGTCCCCCAAATATCCCCAGTGTCCCCCAGTTTGTCCCAGTTCATCCCAGTCTGTCCCAGTGCCCTCCCAGTGCCCCCAGTTCATCCCAGTTTGTCCCAGTGTCCCCCCAGTTTGTCCCCCCAAGGTCCCCCAGTCTGTCCCAGTCTATCCCAGTTTATCTCAAAGCCCCCCAGTTCATCCTAGTCTATCCCAGTTCATCCCAGTTCCTCCCAGTCTGTCCCAGTTTGTCCCAATTCATCCCAGTCTATCCCAGTCTGTCCCAGTTCCTCCCAGTTTGTCCCAGTCTGTCCCAGTTCATCCCAGTCTATCCCAGTCTGTCCCAGTCTATCCCAGTTTGTCCCAGTTCATCCCAGTCTGTCCCAGTTCATCCCCCCAGTCTGTCCCAGTTCATCCCAGTCTATCCCAGTCTGTCCCAGTTCATCCCAGTTTGTCCCAGTTCATCCCAGTCTGTCCCAGTTCCCTTACGGTGGTGGCCGAGTGTCCCTGGGCCTCACGGGCAGCGAGAGAGAGACAGTGAGAGGGACATGGGGACATCGGGGGGACAATGGGGACAATGGGGACATTGGGACATTGGGGACAATGGGGACATTGAGGACATTGGGGACATTGGGGACAATGAGAGGGACATGGGGACATTGGGGGGACATTGGGGACAATGGGGACACCCTGGGGACACTGAGGACATTGACGACATTGGGGACAATGAGAGGGACGTGGGGACAATGAGGGGACAATGGGGACACCCTGGGGACACTGAGGGGACAATGGGACAATGGGACAGTGAGATGGACATGGGGACAATGATGGGGACACTGGGGACACTGAGGGGACAATGGGGACAGTGAGATGGACATGGGGACACCGAGGGGACAATGGGGGGACATGGGGACATTGAGGACATTTGGGACACTGGGGACAATGAGAGGGACATGGGGACATCAGGGGGACATTGGGGACAATGGACATTGGGAACAATGGGAGGGACATGGGGACATTGGGAACATTTGGGACACCCTGGGGACATTGGGGGGACATTGGGGGGACAATGGGACATTGGGAACAATGAGAGGGACATGGGGACAATGAATGGACATGGGGACATTGGGGACACAGTGGGGACATTGAGGGGACATGGGGACAATGATGGGGACATTGGGGACACTGGGAACATTGGGACATTGGGGGACACTCAGGGGACAATGGGGACATTGGGGACAATGAGAGGGACATGGGGACAATGAGGGGACAATGGGGACATCAAAGACATTGGGGACAATGGGGGGGGACAATGAGGGGACATTGGGGACAGTGAGAGGGATATGGGGACAATGAGGGACATTGGGGACACCCTGGGGACATTGGGGGGACACTGAGGGGACAATGGGACAATGGGGACAGTGAGACGGACATGGGGACACTGAGGGGACAATGGGGGGACATGGGGACACTGAGGGGACAATGGGACATTGGGATAATGGGGACAATGGGGGACATTGGAGACACTTGGGGACATTTGGGGACATTGTGGAAAATGAGGGGACATTGGGGACACTTGGGGACATTGGGGTGTTGGGGGATACTGGGGGACACAAAAGCTCTGGGGACACCCAGCAGAATTTGGGGTGAAATCAGCAAATTTTGGGGATCTCAGAAGGATTTTTGGGGTGAAATTCTGGGATTTTAGGACAAGTTACAAGGATTTTTGAGGGATCTACCCGATTTTTTGGAATTCTAAAAGGATTTTGGGGTGAAAAAAGCAGATTTTGGGATTCTTAGAGGACTTCTGGGATCAAATAAGTGAATTTTAGGATTCCTAGAAGGATTTTGGGGTGAAACTCTGCATCTTTGGGGATCCTAAAGGGATTTTGGGTGAAAAAAGCAGATTTTGGGATTCCTAGAAGGATTTTGGGATTCCTAGAGGAATTTTGGGGTAATATAAGCAGATTTGGGGATCCTAGAGGGATTTTGGGCTGAAACTCCCCAATTTTGGGAATTCTAAAGGGATTTTGGGTGAATTAAGTAAATTTTGCTTTTCCTAGAAAGAATTTTGGGATGAAACTCCGGGATTTTGGGATGCTAAAAGGATTTTGGGATTCCTAAAGGGATTTTGGGGTGAAACTCCCCAATTTTGGGAATTCTAAAGGGATTTTGGGGTGAATGAAGGAAATTTTGGGACCTCCCCTCCCTTACCAGGTCACCCTTGGTCCGGGGCCGCTGGGCAGAGACAAGAGACAGTGAGGGGACAATGGGGACAGTGAGGGGACAATGGGGACAGTGAGGACATTTGGGGACAATGGGGACATTTGGGGACAATGAGGACATTTGGGGACAATGAGGACATTTGGGGACATTTCGGGGATTGGGGACATTTGGGGACAGTGAGGGGACAATGGGGACAGTGAGGGGACATTGGGGACAATGGGGACATTTGGGGACATTTCGGGGATTGGGGACATTTGGGGACAGGGAGGGGACTTTGGGGACATTTTTGGGACATTTATGGGGAGACACCAAGGGGCCATTGGGGACATTTTGGGACATTGGAGACACTGGGGACATTGAGAGGACATTTGAGACATTTTGGGGACATTTTGAGACATTTGGGGACATTGGGGGGATTGGGGACATTTTTGGGGAGACACCAAGGGGACACATTGGGGACACCCTGAAGTGACACTGAGGGGACACCCAAGGTGACATTTGGGGACACCAGAGGTGACACAAGATGGACACTGAAGGTGACACTTGAGGACACCTGAGGTGACATTTGGGGACACCTGGAGGACTTGGAGACATCCAGGTGACACCTGGGGACACCGGGGGGGGGTTGGTGACACCGGGAGGGGACAGTGACGTCACCTTGGCGGCGCAGACGATGTTGATGCTCTTGTTCTTGCCCGGGAAGAAGTTGATGACCTGCGGGACCAGTAGGGACCAGTATGAACCAGTACAGACCAGTATGGACCAGTACAGACCAGTATGAACCAGTACAGACCAGTACAGACCAGTATGAACCAGTACAGACCAGTATGGACCAGTACAGACCAGTATGGACCAGTACAGACCAGTACAGACCAGTACAGACCAGTACGGACCAGTATGGACCAGTAGGGACCAGTATGGCTCAGTACAAACCAGTATAAACCAGTATAGACCAACATGAGCTATATGGACCATTATGGACCTGTATGGCCCAGCATGAACCAGTGTAAACCAGTAAGAACCAGTACACTGTACCAGTCACTCCCAGTATCTCCCAGCTCACCCAGTTGACCTTGACCAGCACGCAGGGCCGGCCGCTGCCGTAGCCGGAGTCGCCTCCCAGTATCACCCAGTATATCCCAGTATAACCCAGTATAACCAGTATATCCCAGTATATCCCAGTATAACCAGTCCCATGGCTCACCCGGTTGACCTTGACCAGCACGCAGGGCCGGCCGCTGCCGTAGCCGGAGTCGCCTCCCAGTATAACCCAGTATAAACCAGTACCAGCACTCCCAGTATAACCAGTATAACCCAGTATATCCCAGTATAACCCAGTATATCCCAGTACAACCAGTATGCCCCAGCTCACCCGGTTGACCTTGACCAGCACGCAGGGCCGGCCGCTGCCGTAGCCGGAGTCGCCTCCCAGTATAACCCAGTATAACCAGTATATCCCAGTATAACCCAGTATATCCCAGTATAACCCAGTATATCCCAGTATATCCCAGTATAACCCAGTGCCCCAGCTCACCCGGTTGACCTTGACCAGCACGCAGGGCCGGCCGCTGCCGTAGCCGGAGTCACCTCCCAGTATATCCCAGTATATCCCAGTATATCCCAGTATATCCCAGTATAACCAGTGCCCCAGCTCACCCGGTTGACCTTGACCAGCACGCAGGGCCGGCCGCTGCCGTAGCCGGAGTCGCCTCCCAGTATAACCCAGTATAAACCAGTATATCCCAGTATAAACCAGTCCATCACAACACTCCCAGTACCATCACTCCCAGTATAACCCAGTATATCCCAGTATAACCAGTATAACCCAGTCCCTCCCAGTATATCCCAGTACAACCAGTCCCAGCTCACCCGGTTGACCTTGACCAGCACGCAGGGCCGGCCGCTGCCGTAGCCGGAGTCGCCTCCCAGTATAACCAGTATATCCCAGTATAACCAGTATATCCCAGTATATCCCAGTATCCCCCAGCTCACCCGGTTGACCTTGACCAGCACGCAGGGCCGGCCGCTGCCGTAGCCGAAGTCGCCTCCCAGTATATCCCAGTATAACCCAGTCCCTCCCAGTATAACCCAGTCCCTCCCAGTATATCCCAGTATAACCAGTATATCCCAGTATAACCCAGTCCCTCCCAGTATATCCCAGTATACCCAGTGCCCCAGCTCACCCGGTTGACCTTGACCAGCACGCAGGGCCGGCCGCTGCCGTAGCCGAAGTCGCCGTGGGGCCCCAGGCCGGCGCAGGGCCCCAGCTGCGAGCGCTCGAAGCGACACGCGCGCTTGGGGTAGTTGGGCACGGCGTCGTCCGGCTGCTCGTTGTAGCGGCCGGCGGCGCACGCGGCGTTGCGGGCGGCCTGCACGCTGTCATTGTACGCTGGGGACGGACAGAGGGGCTGAACGGGGCTGACCAGTGTGGGTGGGGTCATCCCAGTATGGGTTAGGGTCATCCCAGTATGGGTAGGGTCATCCCAGTGTGGGTTAGGGTCATCCCAGTATGGGTTAGGGTCATCCCAGTATGGGTTAGGGTCATCCCAGTATGGGTAAGGTCATCCCAGTATGGGTTGGGCCATCCCAGTATGGGTAGGGTCATCCCAGTATGGGTTAGGGTCATCCCAGTATGGGTTAGGGTCATCCCAGTATGGGTTAGGGTCATCCCAGTATGGGTAGGGTCATCCCAGTATGGGTTAGGGTCATCCCAGTATGGGTTAGGGTCATCCCAGTATGGGTTAGGGTCATCCCAGTATGGGTAGGATCATCCCAGTATCAGTTTGTTGTGTTCCAGTATGGGTTAGGGTCATCCCAGTATGGGTAGGGTCATCCCAGTATGGGTTGGGCCATCCCAGTATGGGTTAGGGTCATCCCAGTATTGGTTAGGGTCATCCCAGTATGGGTTAGGGTCATCCCAGTATGGGTAGGATCATCCCAGTATCAGTTTGTTGTGTTCCAGTATGGGTTAGGGTCATCCCAGTATGGGTTGGGTCATCCCAGTATGGGTTAGGGTCATCCCAGTATGGGTTGGGTCATCCCAGTATGGGTTAGGGTCATCCCAGTATGGATTAGGGTCATCCCAGTATGGGTTAGGGTCATCCCAGTATGGGTTAGGGTCATCCCAGTGGGGTAGGGTCATCCCAGTATGGGGTAGGGTCATCCCAGTATGGGTTAGGGTCATCCCAGTATGGTTAGGGTCATCCCAGTATGGGTTTGTTGTGTTCCAGTATGGGTTAGGGTCATCCCAGTATGGGGTAGGGTCATCCCAGTACGAGCTTGTTGTATTCCAGTATAGATAAAGTCATTCCAGTATTGATAAACTCATCCCAGTATGGGTAGGGCCATCCCAGTATGGGTTAGAGTCATCCCAGTATGTGTAGGGTCATCCCAGTAAGGGTTTATTGTGTCCCAGTATGAGTAGGGTCATCCCAGTATGGGTTAGAGTCATCCCAGTATGGGTTAGGGTCATCCCAGTATGGGTAGGGTCATCCCAGTATGGGTTAGGGTCATCCCAGTACGAGCTTGTTGTATCTATACTGTGTTCCAGTATAGATAAAGTCATCCCAGCGTGGGTTTATTGTGTTCCAGTATGGGTAGGGTCATCCCAGTATGGGTTAGGGTCATCCCAGTATGGTTAGGGTCATCCCAGTATGGGTTACAGTCATCCCAGTATGGGTTTGTTGTGTTCCAGTGTAGATAAAGTCATTCCAGTATTGATAAACCCATCCCAGTATGGGTTTGTTCCATCCCAGTATAAATACGATCATCCCAGTATGGGGTTGGGCCATCCCAGTCCCCTCCCAATGCCTCTCAGTCCCTCCCAGTATAACCCAGTCCCTCCCAGTATAACCCAGTTCCCTCCCAGTCCCCCCAGTCCCCTCCCAGTCCCCCCCAGTCCCCCCAGTGCACTCACGCTCCAGGAACTGGTGCAGGGCTCTCACGTACGGCTGCCAGGTCTGGCTCTGGCTCACGTTGAAGGTGACATCGAGACCCTCGGCACAGGGACGGATCATCAGCCCTGGGGACAGCGGGGACAGTGAGGGGACAGTGAGGGGACATTGGGGACAGTGAGGGGACAGCGGGGACATCGGGGACATCGGGGGACATGGGAGGACATTGGGGACATTGAGGACACTGGGGACACTGGGGACATTGGGGACATTGGGGACATCAGGGGACACTGGGGACATTGGGGACAGCGGGGACATTGGGGACATTGAAGGGATTTTGGACATTGGGAGGAGATTGGGAGCAATGGGGACAATGGGGGGGTGGGGACATTGGGGATGTTTGGGGGACATTGGGGACATCAGGGGATATTGGGGACATGGGGGAGAGCCAGGGGACATTGGGGACATTGGGGACATCAGGGACAATGGGGACATCAAGGAGACCTTGGGGGCAATGGGGGACATTGGGGATGTTGGGGACGTTTGGGGGACATTGGGGACATTTATGGGATGTTGGGGACGTTGGGCATTGGGGGGTTTGGGGACATTGAGGGGACAGTGGGGACATTTAGGGGTTGGGGGCAGTGGGGACATTTATGGGACATTGGGGACATTGAGGGGACATTGAGGACATGAGGAGATATTGGGGACATCAGGGGCAATGGGGGGATTGGGGACATTGGTGGGGCAATGGGGACAATGTGGGGACATCGGGGACATTTTTGGGGATTGGGGACATTGTGGGGCGGTGCCACAGGGAGGTCACACCGGGTGACAAGGTCAGGGTGACACAAAGGTCACAAAGGGGTCACAGGAGGACGTGTGGGGGGGGTCCCAAATCCCCCCCAGACCCTTTCCCCATCCAGGACCCCAAATTCCCCCCAAACCCCTCAAATCCAGGACCCCAAATCTCCCCCAGACCCAAATCCAGGACCCCAATCGAGGACCCCCCTCCCCCAGGACCCCAAATCCAGGACCCCCCACCCAGGACGCCCCCAGACCCAAATCCAGGACCCCCCACCCAAGACCTCCACCCAGGACCCCAAATCCCCCCCAGACCCCAAATCCAGGACCCCAAATCCAGGACCCCTCCCATGGACTCCCACCCAGAGACCCCCACCTAAAACCCCAAATCCAGGACCCCTCACCCAAGACCCCCCCAGGACCCCAAATCCCCCTCAGCCCCAAATCCAGGACCCCCCACCCAAGCCCCCCCCCCAGACCCCCCGTGCCCACCCGGGGGTCTCACCGGGGGTCAGCAGCCGGTCCTGGTACTTGGGCACGTGGGGGTCGACGCTCTGCAGCATCACCCACATGGTGAGGGCGAAGAGCCCGGCCAGGAACCCGTAAAACACCAGGTAGAACAGCAGGATCAGCCCTGGGGGGCAAATCGGGGGGTCGGGGACCCCAAAAATGAAATCCCCGTGAGGGAAAACCCCAAAAATCCCAAAAAATGGGTGAAAACCCCCAAAATCCCAACTGAAATGGGGGAAAAACCCCCAAATTTGGTGTAAATTACAAAGTAAAACACCAGGTAGAACAGCAGGATCAGCCCTGGGGGGCAAATCGGGGGGTCGGGGACCCCAAAAATGAAATCCCCGTGAGGGAAAACCCCAGAAACCCCAAAAATCCCATTAAAAATGGGGGAAAACACCCCAAATTTGGTGTAAATTACAAAGTAAAACACCAGGTAGAACAGCAGGATCAGCCCTGGGGGGGCAAATCGGGGGGTCGGGGACCCCAAAAATGAAATCCCCGTGAGGAAAAACCCCAAAAATCCTATTAAAAATGGGGGGGAACCCCCCAAAATCCTATAAAAAATGGGTGAAAACCCCAAATTTGGTGTAAATTCCAAAGTAAAACACCAGGTAGAACAGCAGGATCAGTCCTGAAGGGTGAAAATTGGGGGGTCGAGGACCCCAAAAACGAAATCCCAAGGAGAAAAAACCCGAAAAATCCCATTAAAAATGGGGGGAAAACCCCAAAATCCCAACTGAAATGGGGGAAAAAACCCCAAATTTGGTGTAAATTCCAAAGTAAAACACCAGGTACAACAGCAGGATCAGCCCTGGGGGGCAAATCGGGGGGTCGGGGACCCTAAAAATGAAACCCCAGGGAGGAAAAACCCCCTGGGGGCAGAAACCCCAAAAATCCCATTAAAAATGGGGGGAAAACCCCAAAAATCCCATTAAAAATGGGGGAAAAACCCCCCAAAAATCCCAATGGAAACAAATGAAAAACCCCCAAAATCCCACCCAAAACGGGTGAAAATCCCCAAAATTTGGGATAAACCCCAATAAAATCACTTTGAAAGAGGAGGATCAGCTCTGAGGAGGCAAATTTGGGGTTTGGGACCCCAAAACCTGCCCCAAACCCCCTCCGAAAATGCCCCAATGGCATCAAAATCCCCCAAAAGCTTCCCCAGAACCACAAATTGCCCCAAAAATTCACTTAAACCTTCAAATGTTGCCCCAAATCGCACAAAAACCCCATAAATTTGCCCCATTTGGCACCAAATACCCCCAAAAATGCCATGAAAAACCCAAATCCCCAAAAAGTGCCCTGAAAACCCCAAATTCTCATGAATTTACCCCATGAACGTCAAATAATCCCAAAACTGCCCCAAATATCCCCAAAATTGCCCTAATCCCATAAAAAAACCCCAAAAACTGCCCCAGACACCCCAAATTCTCATTAATTTTCCCCATAAATGTAAAATAATCCCAAAACCTGTCCCAAATACCCCCAAAACTGCCCCGAACACCTCAAATTCTCATTAATTCACCCCAAAGACATTAAATACCCCAAAAACTGCCCCAAATAGCCCCAAAACTGCCCCAATCCTGTAAAAAATCCCAAAATTGCCCTGAACACCTCGAATTTTAGTTAATTCACCCCAGAAACGCCAAATCCCCCCCCAAAATCTCCTCGAACGCCCCAAAATTGCCCCAATCCCGTTAAAAAATGAAAAATAAAAAAAATAATAAAAAAAAATCTGCCCCGAACCCCCCAAATCTCCACTCGGAGCCCCAAAAATCCCCCCAAAATTTTCCCAAAATCCCCCAAAATCAACCCCGACCTTCCCAGACCCGCGGGTCCCCCCTAAATCCCCCCAAAATCGCCCCGGACGCCCCAAATCTGCCCCAATCCCATTAAAAACCCCACAAAATCTGCCCCAAACCCCCCAAATCTCCACTCGCAGACCCCAAATTTCCCCTAAAATCCATAAAATTCCCCCAAAATCCCCCAAAATCAACCCCGACCTTCCCAGACCCGCGGGTCCCCCCTAAATCCCCCAAAATCGCCCCGGACGCCCCAAATCTGCCCCAATCCCATTAAAATAACCCCAAAAATCTGCCCCAAATCTCCACTCGGAGCCCCAAATTTCCCCTAAAATCCATAAAATTCCCCCAAAAATCTCCCAAAACCAACCCCGACCCCCCCAAAACCCCCCCGAACCCCCCCAAAACTCCCCCGAGCCCCCCCCAAATTGCCCCGAACGCCCCAAAACTGCCCCAATTCCATTGAAAAACCCCAAAAATCTGCCCCGAACCCCCCAAATCTCCACTCGGAGACCCCAAAAATCCCTCAAAAATCTCCGAAAATTGCCCGAAAATCCCCCCAAAACCACCCCCGAGCCCCCCCAAATCCCCCCCCCAGACGCTTTAAATCCCCCCGCACCATCTGGACCTTTTGGGGGGGGATTTTTGGGGGGGTTTTGGGGATTTTGGGGGCTCCCCGCGCCCCCCACCCCAATTTTGGGGGTCACCCCGTTATGGGGGGGGGTCCGGCTGGTTCGGCCCCCCCCGTTTTGGGGGGGGTCCCCGCCGTTCCCATCCCCCACCCCCAGCCTGACCTACTTTTGTCGCCACAGCGCGACAGATGGGGGGGGGGGGGCACAAAACCACCCCCGCCCCCACCCCCAATTTGTCCTTTTGAACCCCAAAATTCCCCTCCCCCAGCGCCGCTTTTTGAGGGATTTTGGGGGGTCCAGCCCTAAATAAAGAGGGGGGGGTCTTTAAGGAACCCCCACCCCAAATTTTGCGCGTTTTTGGGGGGGGGTCTTGCGTTAATTCCCCCCCTCCTCAAATGGAGCTTTCCCCCCAAAAACAGCGGCGTTAAAAGGGGAGGGGTCCCCAATTCTCACGCAGTTTTGGGGGGGGGCTCCTATGGGGTGGGGAGACCCCCCTAAAAAATTGGGGGGGTTTAAGCACCCCCACCCCAAATTTTACTAATTTTGGGGGGGGTGGTCTTGGGTTCATTCGGCCCCTCCTCTAAAGGAGCCCCCCAGAAAAAGCGGCGTTTAAAGGGGGGGGTCCCCAATTCTCACCCGGTTTTGGGGGGGGGTCCCCAATTCTCACCCGGTTTTGGGGGGGCCCTTTTGGTTTGGGGGGGGTCTGGGCACATTTCGGGGGTCTCTGAGCAGCCCCCCCCTCATTTAATGCACAAATTTGAGGTGAGGGGGGTCTTTAGGGGGGTCCCACCTCCCCCTTATTTGAGGGGGGTCCTTATAATTTTTGGGATGGGGGAGGTGCAAGGACACCCCAAAATTTCCTTCCCCCCCTCATTAACCTGTTGAGGGGGGGGGGGGGATCCCAAAATTTCCTCACCCATCATCACCCCCCCTCTAAAAAAAAAAAAATAAAACGGGGACACCCCTAAAAAATAATGGGGAGAGGGGGGGTCACCCCATAAACCCACCCCCCCAAAAAATAAAAATAAAACAAAAATAAAAATTAAAAACAAAAATATAAATAAAACAAAAATAAAAATAAAAAATAAAAATAAAAATAAAAATAAAAATAAAAATAAAAATAAAAATAAAAATAAAAATAAAAATAAAAATAAAAATAAAAATAAAACCAAACGAAAAGCCCCAAAAAGCGCGGAACTCACCCCAGCTGGAGCCGGTCCTGCCCAGGAACTGCCGGGTGCGGGGGTCCCACAGGAACGCTCGCCACTCGGCCACCACCTGCCCGCAGCTCCGCTTCTCCTTGTCCCGCGCCATGCTCGGGCCCCCCCCGGTGTCCCCGGGGCCCCCCCCGCTGTCCCCCCCCCCGCCCGGTGTCGCTGTCGCTGTCCCCGGTGTCCACCCCCCCCCTCCCGGTGTCGCCGCCGCCGCCGCCGCTCCCGCCGGGACTCGAACCCGCGAACGCCGCGGGGGCCGCGAGCGCCGCCGCGCTTTATGGGCTCGGGGGACACGCCCACCGCCGCCTAGGCCACGCCCACAAAGGGTTTTACCACGCCCCGTCCTGCTGAGGCCACGCCCATCGGGGTTTTCTGGCCACGCCCCCTTTTAAAGCCGGTTTTGTGCCGCCTCTTCTGCCGGCGGTGGTTTATAGAGGGGTGTGGCCACGCCCTTTATGCTAATGAGGAGGGATAAAACTCAATTTGCGAGTGTTAAAGCTCAACTTGCCGTGCCTCTTATGCTAATGAGGAGGGTTAAAGCCCAATTTGGGAGTGTGAAAGCTTAATTTGCAATGCCCATTATGCTAATGAGCAGTGGTAAATCTCTGTTTGACATGCCCCTTATGCTAATGAGGAGGAATGAAGCTCAATTTGTAACACCCCTTATGCTAATGAGGAGGGTTAAAGCTCAACTTGCCATGCCCCTTATGCTAATGAGAAGGGTTAAAGCTTAATTTGCAACACCCCTTATGCTAAT
This sequence comes from Zonotrichia leucophrys gambelii, assembly GCF_028769735.1. Classification (NCBI taxonomy): domain Eukaryota; kingdom Metazoa; phylum Chordata; class Aves; order Passeriformes; family Passerellidae; genus Zonotrichia; species Zonotrichia leucophrys. The sequence continues at coordinate 64,377 of NW_026992260.1, forward strand.
GAGGGGCGTTAAATCTCCATTAGCCATGGCTATTATGTTAATGAGGAGAGGTTAAGCTTAATTGGGAGTGTTAAAGCTTAATTTGTCATGCCCCTTATGCTAATGAACCTTGTTAAAGCTTAACTTGCCATGCCCTTTATGCTAATGAGGAAGGTTAAAGTTCAACGTGTCACGCCCTTCATGGTAATGAGGAATATTAAAGCTGGCAAGCCCCGCCCCTTATGCTAATAGCATTTACAACCCCCGGAATGCCCCTCCCCTTATGCTAATAATGCCAGGGTTTAGTTATGCCCCTCCCCTTATTCTAATGATCCATTATAGAGCCCATATGCTCCGCCTCATATGCTAATAACATTTAAAAATCCCATTTCCCCCTCCTTTATGCTAATAACTCATTATAATATTCAGATAGCCCACCCCTTATGCTAATAACCCACCTTGAAGCTGCCTGGCCCCTCCCCTTATGCTAATAGTGACTGTCAGACTACAAAGCCACGCCCCTTATGCTAATTAATCACTTTTAGTCACGCCTGTTATGCTAAAATCACTTTATATCCCCAAACCCCTCCCCTTATGCTAATTATACACTCTGCATGTCTGTGCCCTGCCCTTTATGCTAATAACCAGGTCAAAGTCTCACAAGCCACGCCCCTTATGCTAATCTGAGATTTAAACACCCCTAGACCCTCCCAGGCCCCGCCCCAACACTTCGCTCCACCTATTTATCTATTTAAGGGGTAAATGCTCTATGCTAATGAAGGGGGCGTGGCCTCCGCGGCGTTCCCACCGTCCCCGTTGAGAGAATTGGGGCTGGCGGTGGGGGGGGCTCTTAAAGGGCCCGCGCTGGAACGGGGAGAGGGGGGATACTGGGGGAACTGGGAGTACTGGGAGGGGTAACTGGGAGCACTGGGAGTACTGGGAGCACTGGGAATGGGAACTGGGGTTACTGGGAACACTGGGAGAGGATACTGGGGGAACTGGGAGTACTGGGAGAGGAACTGGGGGGACTGGAATGGAAACTGGGGGTACTGGGAGTACTGGGAACACGGGAATGGGAACTGGGGGAACTGGAGGGACTGGGAATGGGGACTGGGATAGGATACTGGGGGACTGGGGGGGTTACTGGAGCACTGGAAGCACTGGGTGGAACTGGAGCACTGGGAGAGATATTGGGGGAACTGGAGGGGACTGGGAGCACTGGGAGCACTGGAAATGGGAACGGGGAAAGGATATGGGGGGAACTGGGGGATACTGGAGCACTGGGAATAGGAACTGGGAGCACTGGGATTTTACTGGGAGCACTGGGAATGGGAGCTGGGAAAGGATACGGGGGGGGAACTGGGGGTTACTGGGAGCACTGGGATCTTACTGGGAGCACTGGGAGCCCTCAGACCACCCACGCTCGCCTTTAATCAAAGCGGTGGGCGTGGCCATTTGGGGGGCGTGGCTAATTGGGGCGTGGCTTGAGCGGGGTCACTCGAGGTCAAGTCCGTCCCCCTCCCCCCTCCAAGGGAGCCCCCAACGCTCCCAGTTCGCTCCCAATTCAACCAGTCCCGAACTGGGAGACCCCTCCTCAAAATGGGGGGGCTCGGGGGTCTGGGGGGGATAGGGAATCCCAGAGGGGTCCCAAATTTTTTGGGGGGCAACGAAAAATTTGGAGGGGGTCAGGAATTTGGGGGGGTGCGGAATTTGGGGGGGGTCGGGAATTCAGGGTGGGGTCTGGAATTCGGGGGGATCGGGAATTTGGGGTGGGGAGCCAGGAATTTGGGAGGGGTCAGAAATTTGGGGAGGGGTCGCTAAAGTTTCGGGGGGACTGAGGAGTCCGGAGAGATCCCAGATTTTAAGGGGGGGGTCCCCAAAAACCCACGACAGACCCCCAAATTTCCAATGGGGGGAGTTCCAATTATCAATGAGGGAACTCAGATTTTGGGGTGGGGGTCTCTAGCATGGGGGTCCCCAAAATTCCACGGGGGGGTCCCAGATATCAATGAGGGAACAGAGTTTGGGCTGAGGGATCATTTATGGGGGGTTCCCCAAAATTCCACGAGGAACCCCCAAAAATTTCCAGGGGGGGTCCCAAGCATAGAGGGGTCCCCAAAATTCCTGGAGGGGTCCCCAAATTCCAAAGAGGGTGTCTCAGTTATCAATGAGAGAATTCAGATTTTTGGCGGGGGGGGGGGGTCTCAACTGGGGGGATCCCCAAAATTCCAGGGGGGGGTCCCAGTTATCAATGGGAGAACTCAGATTTTGGGGGGGGGGGGGTCTCAGTTTGGGGGGGCTCCAGGAGGACGCGGTGACCCCAAACCGTTCCGGGGGGGCCCCGAAAGGGCTGGGGGGCCCCGAAAAGGATCCGGGGGGGCCCAAAAGGATCCGGGGGGGCCCCGAAAGGGCCGGGGGGGCCCCGAAAGGGCCGCGCGTGCCCGGGCGGGCGCTCCCGGCTCCCCGGTAACGGCGCGTCCCGGCCCGGCCGCCGCCAAAACCCCCCCGGGGCCCCCCCGGAACCGCACCGGGAACTGCGGGGGGGGGGCACGGTTAAAGGGGGGGGGGCAATTACCGGGGGGGGTCAGAAATTACCGGGGGGGGGGGTCCGATTTCTGGGGGATCCAGAATGGGGGGGGGGGTGTCTCGAAATTACCGGGGGTTCCGAATTTCTGGGGGTTCCCGGATTCTCGGGGGGCTGGGGGGTCCACAATTTCCGGAGGGTCCTGAAATTACTGGGGGGAGGGGGGTCCCAATTTCTGGGGGAGGGGGTCTCAAATTTTCGGGGGTTTCCCGAATTTCCGGGGGTTCCCCGAGCTATGAAAGGGATCCTGAATTTTCGGGGGGGGGGTCCTGGGGGGGGTCCCGAATTTTGGGGATTCCCCTGGGATTAACTGGGGACGGGGGTCCCCTGGGTTTAATGGGGGGGTCCTTGGGGTTAATTTGGGGGGGTCCTGGGCGTTATTCGGTGGTCGCGGCTGCCTGAGCCCCCCGTTATTAATGAGTGAGTGGGTCCCGCGATATTTGGGGGGGTTCCAGCAATCCAAGCTCTCCGTGATCAATGAGGGGGGGGTCACTGGGGTTCGGGGCGGGGGGGTTACTGGGGTTAATTTGGGGAGGGGGGTCACTGGGAGGGTCACTGGGGTTTGGGAGGGGGGGTCACTGGGGTTAATTTGGGGAGGGGGATCTATTGGGCGTTTGGGGAGGGGGGGCCATTGGGGGGTTTGGGGAGGGGGGCCATTGGGGTTAATTTGAGGGGGGGTCTCAGCAATCCAAGCTCTCCGTGATCAATGAGGGGGGGCCATTGGGGTTAATTTGGGGAGGGGGGGCCATTGGGGGGTTTGGGGAGGGGGGGTCCCTGGGGTTAATTTGAGGGGGGGTCCCAGCAATCCAGGCTGCCTGTGATCAATGAGGGGGGGTCACCGGGGTTAATTTGGGGAGGGGGGGTCACCGGGGGGGATCACTGGGGTTTGGGGAGGGGGGGTCCCTGGGGTTAATTTGGGGGGGGTCCCAGCAATCCAGGCTCCCCGTGATCAATGAGGGGGGGTCACGGGGGTTAATTTGGGGAGGGGGGGTCACGGGGGGGCCGCCCCCGGGGGATTTGTCGCCGTTTAATCCCCGGGCGGGGCTAATCCGGCCCCGGGGCACCGGGACCCGCCGCGGGCCGGGGCAGCTGCGCAGGTGAGAGCGGGGCGGGGGTCCCGGGGGGGCGGGCGGGGGTCGTGGGGGGTCCTCGGGGGGGGTCACAGAGTGGGGGTCGTGGGGTGCCGGGTATCGATGGGATTTGGGGTCGGGGTCGCTGGGGGAGGGGGTCCCTGAGGGGGGAGGGGGCTCTAAGAGGGGTTAATTTGAGGGGGTTAATTTATGGGGGGTAGTGGGGGGCGGGCGGGGGTCGTGGGGAGGGGTCCCCGGGGGGGGGGGTCACAGGGTGGGGGTCGTGGGGTGCCGGGTATCGATGGGATTTGGGGTCCCTGGGGGGGGGTCCATGGAGCAGGGGGGCTCTAAGGGATGAATGGGGGGATTATTGGGGCGGGGGTCCCGGGGAGGTCCCCGGGAGGGGGGGGGTCACAGGGTGAGGGTCGTGGGGTCTCGAGTACCGGGGGGATTTGGGGTCAGGGGGCTCTGGGGGGGGTCCTGGGGTTATTAAGGATGAATGGGGGGGTTATTGGGGGGGGGTCACAGGGGCGGGGGTCTTCATGGGGTAACTGGGCTCCCAGTTCCTCCCAGTTCCCCCAAACTGGGACCCCCAATTCCCTCCCAGTTCCCCCAAACTGGGATTCCCAATTCCCTCCTATTTACCCCAAACTGGGCTCCCAGTTCTTCCCAATTCCCCCAAACTGGGAACACCCCAAACTGGGACCCCCTCCCCAAACTGGGTCCCCGGATTTGAGGGGGGGGGTCCCGCAGGGTCAGGGGTCACGTGGACACCTGAAGGGGCGGGGCTAATGCGGGGGCGGGGTTGATGGTCCCTCCCCCCATCGAACCCACCCCATTTTTTGGGGGGGGTCTCTCCCAGAATCCTTTGCCCCCCGTTTTTTTGGGGTGGGGGGGTGTGACCCCGTTTTCCCGTCGCCCCCCGCGGCCCCGGGGCCCGTCGGGATTCCCGTGGGGGGGGGGTCCCGGGGGGGGAATCTCGTGCGAGGGGCCCCGAAAGCCGCTTAAGGCACGCGCTGAGCCGCTTAGGCTAATTATAGCGCGGGCCCTTTAAGAGCCGCGACCCCCCCCCCCATACACACACCCCCCCACCACCAACACCTTACCCGGGGGTGGGCAGGGGGCGTTAATCCGGGGGGGGCGTGGTCACAGCCTCGTGCAGTGCGCGAGACCCTCAGACCCCCCCACATTTGTCACACAAGGAACCCCCAGACCCCCCCATTTGGCACAGGAGGGACCCCCAGACCCCCCCATTTGGCACAGGAGGGACCCCCAGACCCCCCATTTGCACCGCAGGGACCCCAGACCCCCCAGTTTGGCACAGGAGGGACCCCAGACCCCCCTAGAGCCCCCCAGCCCCCCACGTGTCACAGGAGGGACCCCCAGAGTACCCAGACCCCCACATGTCCCCTGAATGCTCCCAAAACCCCAACACCCCAAAATCCCTCCAGAAGATCCCACCAGTATCCCTGACCCCTCCCCAGGTGTCCTATGACCCCACGCACCCCAAAACCCCCAAACCTTCCCCACAAGTGTCCCAATTCCCCCCAAAACATCCCACCAGTACCACCCAGTCCCACCAGTGTGCCCCCCACCCCATTCCCAGGTGTCCCACCACCCCAATTCCCGCCAAAACACCCCACCAGTCCCACCAGTCCCACCGGTCCCACCGGTCCCACCAGTCCCACCAGTCCCACCACCAGTCCCACCAGTATCCCTGACCCCTCCCCAGGTGTCCCACCGCCCCCCACGCCCCCCCAGCCATGGACATCGGGGGTCTGGAGACCGTGGTGGCCAACTCGGCCTACGTGTCGGCGCGCGGCGGCCCCGGCGGCGGCACCAAGGACCGGGGGCGCTCCAAGGCGCGGCTCCGCCTGCCCCACATCTCCCAGTGCGAGGCCCTGCGCGCCCAGCTGGGCGGCACCGCCGGCACCCAGAACGGGGGGCCCGCAGCCCCCAACGGGGCCCCGCCCGGCCACACCCAAGATGGCGGCCAGGAGACGTCGTTCCGGTGGCAGTGCGTGGAGCAGCCCATCGGCAAGCTGCTCTTCCGGAGGTTTCTGGAAGGTTCCGCCCAGTTCGCGGCGGCCGGGGCGTTGTGGGCGGAGATCGAGGCCTTCGAGCAGTGTGAGGACGCCGAGAGGGAGGAGGCGGCCAAGAAGCTGCGGAGCCGGTTCTTCACGCCGGGGGGGGCGGAGCACTGCGGCTTCCTGAGCGCCGCCGCCACCGCGCCGCCCACAGGTGAGAGGGCGGGGCTGGGTGGGGCCAATATGGCGGCCGGGAGGTTGGCATGGCTGACATGGCTGCAGTATGTCAGCTGTGACATCAACATGGCCGACATGGCTCCAATATGGCGGCCGGGAGGTTGACATGGTTGACATGGCTCCAATATGGTGGACGTAGTGCCAATATGGTGGCCATGATCTTGACATGGCTGACACAGCTCCAATATGGCTGACATGGCTCCAATATGGCAGCCGTGACATCAAACATGGCTGACATGGCTCAAATATTGTGGCAATGATGTTGACAAGGCCGACATGGCTCCAATATGGCAGATGTAATGTCAATATGGCGGCCATGACACCAACATGGCGGCCATGACACCCCAACCTCAGCAGCCATGACACCCCAATGGCAGCCATGATGGGATTGGCAGCCATGACACCCCAGCCACGTCCATGACGACCTTGGTGGCCGTGACGCCCCAATGGCGGCCATGACACCCCAAAGGCGGCCATGTTTGTGTTGGCAGCCATGACACTCTAATGGCGGCCATGACACCCCAGTGGCGGCCATGACACCCGAATGGCAGCCATGATGGGATTGGCAGCCATGACACCCCAATGGCTGCCATGTTGGTATCGGCGGCCATGACACCTCAACGGTGGCCATGACACCCCAACCATAACCACGACGACCTCGGTGGCCATGACACCCCAACGGAGGCCATAATTATTTAGGCAGCCATGACACCCCAACGGCAGCCATGTTGGTATTGGCGGCCATGACACCCCAATGGCGGCCATGACACCCCAATGGCAGCCATGACGACCTTGGTGGCCATGACACCCCAATGACGGCCATAATTATTTCGGCAGCCATGACACCCCAATGGCAGCCATGACACCCCAGCGGCGGCCATGTTGGTATCGGCGGCCATGACACCCCCGTCCCTCCCCTCCGCCCCCAGGCTCGACGCTCCCTGGCGACGCCTTCGTGCCGGCGCGGCAGGAGCTGCTGGCGCACCTGGAGGCGGCGGCGTGGGCGCCGTACCGCGGCTCGCCCGAGTTCAGCCGCTTCGTGCAGTTCAAGTGGCTCGAGAGCCAGGCCGTCAACGCCGACGCCTTTGCCGAGTTCCGCGTGCTGGGCAAGGGCGGCTTCGGCGAGGTGTGCGCCTGCCAGCGCCGCGCCACCGGCAAGATGTACGCCAACAAACGCCTCAACAAGAAACGCCTCAAGAAGCGCAAGGGATACGAGGTGGGTGGCACCAGGTGGCACCAAGGATGGCACCAAGAGTGTCCCCAATAGTGGCCTCAATGGTGTCCCCAGGGTGGCACCAAGGGTGGCCCTTTGTCCCCAAGTGTGTCACCAAGGGTATCCTCAATGGTGGCACCAAGGGTGCCCCCAAGGGTGTCCCCAATGGTAGAACCAAGGGTGGTCCTTTGTCCTCAAGGGTGTCCCCAATGGTGGAAGCAAAGGTGGCACCAAGGGTGGCACCAGGTGGCACCAAGGGTGGCCCTGTGTCCCCAAAGGTCTCCCGAATGGTGGCACCAAGGGTGGCACCAAGGGTGGTCCTTTGTCCTTAAGGGTGGCACCAATGGTGGCACCAATGGTGGCACCAAAGGTGGCCCCAAGGGTGGCACCAAAGGTGGCTGCAAAGGTGGCATCAAGGATGGCCCAAGGATGGCACCCATCGTGGAACCAATGGTGGCACCAAGGGTGACATCAATGGTGGCCCCAGGGTGGCACCAAGAGTGGCCCCAATGGTGGCCCCAATGGTGGAACCAATGGTGGCACCAAGGGTGTTCTAAGAGTGGCATCAATGGTGGAACCAAGGATGGCACCAAGTGTGGCCCCAAGGGTGGCTCTTTGTCCCCTCTGTGCCCATGGGTGTCCCTCAGAACCCTCAGATGTTCCTCTGTCCTCAAATTCATCCCTCGGTCCCCTTGGATGTCCCTCTGTCCCCAAATCTGCTCCTCTGTCCCCTCAGATGTCCCCTCCGTCCCTGTCCCTCTCCAATCCATGCCCATGGTGGTGCCATCCCATGTCCCCAACGTGTCCCCACGTGTCCCCAATGTGTCCCCACGTGTCCCCAACGTGTCCCCAACGTGTCCCCAAGCGGCACTGGTGGAGAAGCGTATCCTGGCGCGTGTCCACAGCCACTTCATCGTGTCCCTGTCCCTGTCCATGGTGGTGCCACCCCATGTCCCCAATGTGTCCCCGATGTGTCCCCAACGTGTCCCCAACGTGTCCCCACGTGTCCCCAGGCGGCGCTGGTGGAGAAGCGGATCCTGGCGCGCGTCCACAGCCGCTTCATCGTGTCCCTGGCCTGCGCCTTCCAGACCAAGACCGACCTCTGCCTCGTCATGACCATCATGAACGGCGGCGACCTGCGGTACGCGGCTGCGGTGGCCTCGGGGACAGCGGGGTGGCCTCAGGGTGGCCTTGGGGTGGCTTTGGGGTGGCTTTGGATTGGCCATGGTAGGACCCTAGTGTGATCTTGGTGTGACCCTGGTGTGGCCTTGGAGTGGCCTTGGCATGGCCTTGCTGTGACATTGATGTCACCTTGGTGTGGCCTTGGTGAGACCCTGATGTGACCTTGATGTGGCCGTGATGTGGCCTTGGATGTGGTCTTGATATGGCCTTGATTTGACCCTGGTGTGACCTTGATGTGGCCTTGATGTCACCCTGACATGGCCTTGGCATGGCTTTGGTGTCACCTTGATGTGACTCTTGTGTGACCTCAAGGTGGCCTTGGTCTGACCCTGGTGTGACCTTGATCTGCCTTGGTGGGACCCTGGTGTGACCTTGGCACTGTGCTGGTGCCACACTGATCGTGTCCCCGCCGTGTCCCCGCTGTCCCCGCTGTCCCCGCTGTCCCCGATGTCCCCAATGTCCCCAATGTCCCCAGGTACCACATCTACAACGTGGACGAGGAGAACCCGGGTTTCGCGGAGCCGCGCGCGGTTTTCTACACGGCGCAGATCCTGCTGGGGCTGGAGCATCTCCACCAGCACCGCATCGTCTACCGCGACCTCAAACCCGAGAACGTCCTGCTGGACGACGCCGGTGGGACATGGGGACATTGGGGACATTGGGGGCGTTGGAGATGTTGGGACATTTGGGACATTGGGGGATGTGAGAAATGAGGGGGACATGGGGACATTGATGGTCACTGGTCGTCGCTGATGGTCAGTGGTAGTCACCGGTCATCATTGATGGTCATTGATGCTCGTTGGTGGTCATTGTTGCTCACCGGTGGTCATTGGTGGTCACTGATGGTCACTGGTGGTCATTGGTGGTCATTGATGGTCATTGGTGGTCACTGGTGGTCACCAGTGGTCATTGATGGTCATTGGTCATCACTGATGGTCATTGATGGTCACTGCTAGACACTGGTGGTCATCAGTGGTCACAGGTGGTCATTGGTGGTCACCAATGGTCACTGCTGGTCACTTGTCCCCAGGCCACGTCCGTCTGTCCGACATGGGCTTGGCCGTGGAGCTCAAGGATGGCGAGAGCAAAACCCGCGGCTACGCCGGGACCCCAGGTGGGGACAGGGGGCACTGGGGACACCTGGGGGACACTGGGGGGACCCTGGGTGTCCCCTGTCCCCTCAATGCCACCTGACCCCCCCAATGTCCCCTCGCTGTCCCCGCAGGGTTCATGGCCCCCGAGCTGCTCAAGAACGAGGACTACGATTGGTCGGTCGATTACTTCACGCTGGGGGTCACCATCTACGAGATGCTGGAGGCCAAAGGACCCTTCCGCCGGCGGGGGGAGAAGGTGACCCCACCCCACCCCACCCCAGTGCCCCCCAGTACAGACCAGTATGGTCCAGTATAGCCCAGGAACCACAAGGAACATCTGAGAGCTTCCAAAAACCTCCCCAGAACCACCAGGAACTCCTCAAAATTCAGCTCAGGGCTCCCAGAAACCTCCCAGGACCTTCAGGAACCCCCAGGAAACCCCCCAGGACCTTCAGAAACTCCAAAATTTCCAATAAACCCCCAAAATAACTCCCCAGAAACCTCAGAAACCCCCAAGAATCTCCAAGTAACCCCCAAAACCTCCAAGAACCCTCCTGAAGACCCTCACAACCCTCCAAAACCTCCAAGAACCCCCCAAGGTCCCCCAGAATCCCCCAAGAACCCCCAAGGTCCCTCAGAACCCCCCAAAACCTCCAAGAACCTCCCAAGAACCTCCAGAACCTCCCAAGAACCTCCAAGAACCCCCTGAGATCCCTCAGAACCTCCCCAAAACCTCCCAAGAACCCCCCAAGAACCTCCAAGAACCCTCTGAGAACCTCAGAACCCCCATAGAACTTTCAGAACACCCCAAGAAGCTCCAGAACCCCCCAAGAACCTCCAAGGAATGCTTCGAGAACCTCCAGAACCCCCCTGAGGTCCCTCAGAACCCCCAAGAACCTCCAAGAACCCCCTGAGTCCTCAGAACCCCCCAAAAGCTCCAAAAACCTCCCAAGAACCTCCAAGGAACCCCCCTGAGGTCCCTCAGAACCCCCCAAAACCTCCAAGAACCCCCAAGAACCTCCAAGAACCCCCCTGAGGTCCCTCAGAACCCCCCAACACCCCCACCAAAGGTGACCCCAAGGACGCCCCACCACGTTGTGGTGTCCCCCCTGGCCCACCAGGTGGAGAACAAGGAGGTGACGCGGCGCATCCTGCACGACCCCGTGTCCTACTCGGACAAGTTCAGCGCGGCCGCGCGCGAGGCCTGCGAGGGGCTCCTGGCCAAGGACCCCCAGGCCCGCCTGGGCTTCCGCGACAACGGCTGCGCCCAGCTCAAGGCCCACGCCTTCTTCAGGACCATCAACTGGGGGCGCCTCGAGGCCGGTAACGCCCGGCGGGGCCTCCACGAGGGTCTCCGGGGGGTGCTGGGGTCTCCATTGGGTGTTGGGTGGTCAAGAGTTGGGGTCTTCAATGAGTTTTGGAGTCTCCATTGGGTTTTAGGGTCTCCAGGGGGTGGTGGTGGTGGGAGGTGGGGTCTCCAGTGGGTTTGGGTTCTCCATTGGGTTTTGGGGTCTCCAGGAGGTTCAGGGGTTGGGTTTTGGGGTCTCCAGGGGGTGTTGGGGTCTCCAGTGGGTTTGGGTTTTGGTGTCTCCAGGAGGTTCAAGGGTTGGGTTTTGGGGTCTCCAGGGGGTGTTGGGGTCTCCAGTGGGTTTGGGTTTTGGTGTTCAGGAGGTTCAAGGGTTGGGTTTTGGTGTCTCCAGGAGGTTCAAGGGTTGGGTTTTGGGGTCTCCAGGGGGTGGTGGGTGGTCAAGAGTTGAGGTCTTAAATGAGTTTTGGGGTCTCCAGGGGGTTTGGGTTCTCCATTGGGTTTTGGTGTCTCCAGGAGGTTCAAGGGTTGGGATTTGGGGTCTCCAGGAGGGTCACGGGTTGGGTTTTGGGGTCTCCAGGGGGTGTTGGGGTCTCCAGTGGGTTTGGGTTCTCCATTAGGTTTGGTGTCTCCAGGAGGTTCAAGGGTTGGGTTTTGGGGTCTCCATTGAGTGTTGGGTGGTCAAGAGTTGGGGTCTTCAATGAGTTTTGGAGTCTCCATTGGGTTTGGGGTCCCCATTGGGTTTTGGGGTCTCCAATGAATGTTGGAGGTCCAATAATGCGGTTTCCACTCAGTGTTCGAAGCCGTGGGATGAACTTTGGGGAGTTCCTGGTGGTTCTCAAGAGGTTCTTGGAAGTTCTCAGATGTTCCTTGGGGTTCCTGTGGTTACTGGGCTACACTGGGCTGTGCTGGGAGCCACGGGATGAACTTTATGGAGCTCCTGATGGTTCTTGAGAGGCTTTTGGAACTTCTCAGATGTTCCTTGGGGTTCCTTGGGGTTCCTGTGATTACTGGGCTGTGCTGGGAGCCATGGGATGAACTTTATGGAGCTTCTGGTGGTTCTGGGGAGGATTTTGGAGGTTCTCAGATGTTCCTTGGGGTTTCTGGAGGTTCCTGGACTTTCCTGTGATTACTGGGCAGTACTGGGAGGTTTCTGGTAGCAATTTGGGGAGTTCCTGGTGGTTCTTGGGAGGTTCTTGGGAGGTTTTTGGAAGTTCTCAGATGTTCCTTGGGGTTTCTGGAGGTTCCAGGACTTTCCTGTGATTACTGGGCAGTACTGGGAGGTTTCTGGTAGCAATTTGGGGAGTTCCTGGTGGTTCTTGGGAGGTTCTGGGGAGGTTTTTGGAAGTTCTCAGATGTTCCTTGGGGTTCCTGGGGGTTCCTGTGATTACTGGGCTGTGCTGGGAGCCATGGGATGAACTTTATGGAGCTTCTGGTGGTTCTGGGGAGGTTTTTGGAAGTTCTCAGACGTTCCTTGGGGTTCCTGGGGGTTCCTGGAGGTTCCTGTGGTTACTGGGCCATACTGGGCTATACTGGGAGGTTTCTGGAAGCCATGGGATGAACTTTGGGGAGTTCCTGGTGGTTCTGGGGAGGTTTTTGGAACTTCTCAGATGTTCCTTGGGGTTCCTTGGGTTCCTGGAGTTCCTGTGGTTACTGGCTATACTGGGCTTACTGGAGGTTTCTGGAAGCATGGATGAACTTATGGAGCTTCTGGTGGTTCTGGGGAGGTTTTTGGAAGTTCTCAGATGTTCCTTGGGGTTTCTGGAGGTTCCTGGACTTTCCTGTGATTACTGGGCAGTACTGGGAGGTTTCTGGTAGCAATTTGGGGAGTTCCTGGTGGTTCTTGGGAGGTTCTTGGGAGGTTTTTGGAAGTTCTCAGATGTTCCTTGGGGTTCCTTGGGGTTCCTGTGATTACTGGGCTGTGCTGGGAACCATGGGATGAACTTTATGGAGTTCCTGGTGGTTCTTGGGAGGTTCTGGGGAGGTTTTTGGAAGTTCTCAGACGTTCCTTGGGGTTCCTGGAGGTTCCTGTGGTTAGTGGACCACACCAGGGCTATCAAGCGCGCCAACCCCAAACCCACGGCGGTGTCTCCCCCTCCCCAAGGCCTGGTGCCGCCGCCGTTCGTGCCGGACCCGCGGCGGGTGTACGCCAAGGACCTGGGGGACGTGGGGGCGTTCTCGACGGTGAAGGGCGTGGAGCTGGACGCGGGGGACGCGGCGCTGTGCGACGCCTTCGCCTCGGGCACCGTGCCCATCCCCTGGCAGGAGGAGCTCATCGAGACCGGCGTCTTCGAGGAGCTCAACGTGTGGGGGGCGCCGGGGACGCTGCCCCCCGACCTGGACCCCAGCGCGGCTGGGGGCGCCGCGGGGAAGAGCTCGACGTGCCGGCTGCTCTGAGGGGGGGGACCCCGAAATTTGGGGAGGGGACCCTGAAATCTGGGGGGGATTCCATCTGCTGTGTGAGGGGGGCACCCCGAAATCTGGGGAGGGGACCCTGAAATCTGGGGAGTATTCCATCTGCTGTGTAATTTGGGGAGGGGACCCTGAAATCTGGGGGGTATTCCATCTGCTGTGAGTGGGATTGCACCCCAAAATCTGGGGAGGGGACCCTGAAATCTGGGGGGTATTCCATCTGCTGTGTGAGGGGGGCACCCCGAAATTTGGGGAGGGGACCCTGAAATCTGGGGGGGATTCCATCTGCTGTGTGAGGGGGGCACCCCGAAATCTGGGGGGTATTCCATCTGCTGTGAGTGGGATTGCGCCCCAAAATTTGGGGAGGGGACCCTGAAATCTGGGTGGTATTTTATCTGCTGTGTGAGGGGGGCACCCCGAAATCTGGGGAGGGGACCCTGAAATTTGGGGAGGGGGACTCCAAAATTTGGGGGGATTCCATCTGCTGTGAGTGGGATTGCACCCCAAAATTTGGGGGGTGGGAGGTTCCACACCTGAGGGGACCCTAAAATTTAGGGAGGGGGTCCCATCTGGTGTGAGGGGGGAACCCCGAAATTTGGGGGGAAATCCCAAAATTTAGGGGGGTTCTGCAACTGCTTTGAGAGAGGGGGCACCCCGAAATTTGGGGAGGGGGGGACCCCGAAATTTGGGGGTTTCTACAGGTGCTCTGAGGGGAAGGGACCCCGAAATCTGGGGGGAAATCCCAAAATTTGGGGGGGTTCTACAGCTGCTTTGAGGGGGGGGGCACCCCGAAATTTGGGGAGGGGACCCCGAAATTTGGGGGGGTTCTACAGCTGGTGTGAGAGGGGGGGACCCCAAAATTTGGGAGGATTTCAATTGCTGGGAGTGGGATTGCACCCCAAAATTTGGAGGGGCGATGGGGACACGTGAAATGTGGGGGGCTCTAAAAGTGGGGGGGCTCCATCCCGAAAGGGCTTGAAAGTGGGGACCCCCCCCTTGAGGATACCGAGAGTTGGGGTGCAAATTTGGGGTGTCCCCCCCCTTTTTGGGGTGTTTGGAGTGGGGGTGAAAAAAAGGAAAAAAACCCTAAAAATCAACACCCCCCCCAATAAAAAAAAATAGGAGAGACCCCAAAATTCGAGGGACCCCCCCCCAGATTTCAGGGACTCCCCCCCATCTCAGCTCGGTGCCACCTGGGGGGGGGTCCCCAAAATTTACCTCATGGCCCCCCCTCCCCCCGTGACTCAGGGACACCCCAAAAATGGGGGAACCATCCCCAAAAAATTGGGGACCCCCCCCAAAAAGGGGGTCCCGTCCCCTCCCCCCGTTCGTGTACAATAAATCGTGGTTGTTGCTGCTCCGTGGGGGGGGTCTGGATTTGGGGACCCCTCGATGTCACCCCCGATGTCCCTCGGTGTCCCCACAATGGGAACCGTCCCCCCAATGTCCCCAAATTGTCCCAAATCCCCCAATGTCCCCCCAATGTCCCCCAATATCCCCAATGTCTCCAGTGTCCCCAATGTCCCCAAATGTCCCCATTGTCCCCAATCCCTGCAATGTCCCCAATATTTCAAATGCCCCCAATGCTCCAGATGTCCCCAATCCCCCAATGTCCCCAAACGTCCCCATTGTCCTCATTGTCCCCAATGTCCCCAATCCCCCTGATTCTCCCAATGTCCCCAATCCCTGCAATGTCCCCGATATTTCCAATGCCCCCATTCCCCCAATCCCCATAATGTCCCAAATCCCCCCAATGTCCCCAAATCCCCCCAATGTCCCCAATCCCTCTGATCCCCAATGTCCCCAATGTCCCCAAATGTCCCCAATGTCCCCAATCCCTCTGATCCCCCAATGTCCCCGATGTCCCCAGTGTCCCCAATCCCCCCAATGTCCCCAAGGGTGTCCTCAATGTCCCCAATCCCCCCAATGTCCCAATCTCTCCCAATGTCCCCAATCCCCCCAAGTGTCCCCAATCACCCCGATGTCCCCAAATGTCCCCCAGTGTCCCCGATGTCCCCAATCACCCCGATGTCCCCAATCACCCCGATGTCCCCAAGTGTCCCCGATGTCCCCAATCACCCCGCTGTCCCCAAGTGTCCCCAATCACCCCGATGTCCCCAATCACCCCGATGTCCCCAAATGTCCCCCAGTGTCCTCGATGTCCCCAAGTGTCCCCCAGTGTCCCCGCTGTCCCCGCAGCCGCCTCAGCTCTACGGTGTTTATTGGCGTCTCTAACACTCACTGATGCAGATAAATAGTGGACATTTGTCACCGCTGCCACCCCGCCGTGGGGACACCCCGGGGACCCCCCGCCACCCCCCGGGACCCCTCCCCTGTGGGGACACCCCGAGGGGACAGACAGCCCAGAGGGGACGGACGGACGGACGGACGCCGTGGGGACACGAGGGGGAGTGGGGACATCCCGTGAGGGACATGTGTGGGGTGACCTCGGTGGGGACAGGGCCACCCCCTTGGGGACATCCCGGTGGGGACAGCGCCACCCCCTTGGGGACATCCCGGTGGGGACATCCATGGGGTTACCCCAGTGGGGACATCCCAGTGGGGACAGGTCCAGCCCTTGGGGACATCCATGGGGTCACCCCATTGGGGACATCCAATGGAGCCATCACCTTGGGGACATCTTGGGGACATCCCCACTGAGGTCACCCCATTGGGGACATCCCCAGGGCCACCCCACTGGGGACATCGCCTTGGGGACACCCTCAGGGTCACCGCCATCAGGGCCACCTCCTTGGGGACATCCCCCATTAGGGTCACCCCTTTGGGGACATCCCCCATTAGGGTCACTCCATTAGGGTCACCGCACTGGGGACACCCCCAAGGCCACCCCATTGGGGACATCCCATTGGTGCCATCACCTTGGGGACATCTTCCACTGAGGTCACCTCATTGGGGACATCCCAGTGGGGACATCCATGGGGTTACCCCAGTGGGGACATCCCGGTGGGGACAGGGCCATCCCCTTGGGGACATCCATGGGGTCACCCAATGAGGTCACCTCCTTGGGGAACATCCCATAGGGGACATCCCCCATTAGGGCCACCCCAATGGTGACATCCCATCTGGGACATCACCTTGGGGACATCCCCACTGAGGTCACCCCATTGGGGTCACCCCCAGGACCACCCCCTTGGGGACATCCCATTGGGGACATCCCCCATTGGGGTCACCTCATTTGGGGACATCGCCTTGGGACATCCCCAGGGTCACCCCATTGGGGACATCCCCAGGGTCACCTCATTGGGGTCACCCCTTTGGGGACATCCCCCATTAGGGTCACTCCATTAGGGTCACCGCACTGGGGACACCCCCAAGGCCACCCCATTGGGGACATCCCATTGGTGCCATCACCTTGGGGACATCTTCCACTGAGGTCACCTCATTGGGGACATCCCAGTGGTGACATCCCCCATTGGGGTCACCTCATTGGGGACATCCCCTTGGGGACATCCCAGTGGGGGACAGGGCCATCCCCTTGGGGACATCCATGGGGTCACCCAATGAGGTCACCTCCTTAGGAACATCCCATAGGGGACATCCCCCATTAGGGCCACCCCATTGGGGACATCCTCTTGGGGACATCACCCATTGGGGACATCCCCTTGGGGACATCCCCCATTGGGGTCACCTCCATGGGACATCCCCAGGGCCACCCCTTTGGGGACATCGCCTTGGGGACATCCCCCATTAGGGTCACCTAAATGGGGACACCCCCAAGGCCACCTCATTGGGGACATCCCAGTGGTGACATCCTCCATTAGGGTCACCCCATTGGGGACATCACCTTGGGGACATCACCTTGGGGACATCCCCAGGGCCACCCCATTGGGGACATCCCCCATTGGGGTCACCCTCGGTGTCCCCGCCCCATTTCCGGTGCCACCCCCGCTGTCCCCTCCGTGTCCCCTCCCCCCCCCGTCCCCGTTCTGTCCCCGCTCCATTTTTTGCCCGTTTCCGTTCGGTTTTGCCCCTAAAGTGCGCTCGGGAGGGGGGAGGGGACATTGGGGACATTGGGGACAGTGGGGGAGGGGCGGGGGGTCCGTCAGTAGCAAACGCGGCCACGAAAGTGCAAAAGGGGGGAGGGGCCGCGGGGGGGAGGGGCGGGGCTTGCACGGGGAGGGGCGGGGCTTGCACGGGGACCATCCTTGCA
This sequence comes from Zonotrichia leucophrys gambelii, assembly GCF_028769735.1. Lineage (NCBI taxonomy): Eukaryota > Metazoa > Chordata > Aves > Passeriformes > Passerellidae > Zonotrichia > Zonotrichia leucophrys. The sequence continues at coordinate 81,652 of NW_026992260.1, forward strand.
CACGCGCCTTGCACGAGGACAATTTGCACAAAGATCCTTGCACGAGGGTCCTTGCACGAGGAGGATCCTTGCACACGCGCCTTGCACAAGGAACGTCCCTTGCACAAGGATCCTTGCACACACCCCCTTTGCACGAGGGTTCTTGCACGAGGGTCCTTGCACGAGGAGGATCATTGCACACGCGCCTGGCACAAGGAACGTCCCTTGCACAAGGATCCTTGCACACACCCCCGTTGCACGAGGGTTCTTGCACGTAGGTCCTTGCACAAGGAGCATTCCTTGCACGGGGATCCTTGCACGCACACTTTGCACGAGGAACGTCCCTTGCACGAGGACCCTTGCACACAAGGATGATCCTTGCACGGGGATCCTTGCACGAGGACAATTTTTGGACGAGGATCCTTGCACAAGGAGGGTCCTTGCACAAGGAAGATCCTTGCACACGCACTTTGCGCAAGGAAAATCTCTTGCACAAGGAACATTCCTTGCACGTGTGAATGTTCCTTGCACGAGGGCTTTGCACGAGGACCCTTGCACAAGGAACGTCCTCTTGCACGAGAAGGAGGTTTTTGCACAAGGATTTGCACAAGGATCGGGTCACTGCACGAGGACAACCCTTGCACGAGGATCTGCTCGCTCCCACGCCCGCCTTGCACAAGCACAGCCCATCCTCGTGCAAGGCCTGCAAGGGCCCCTCGCACGCTCGGCGGGTGTGGCAGAGCGTGAGCGTGAGCTGAGTGTGAGTGGGTGTGAAACGGAGCAGGGGGAGGGGCCGTGGGTGTGCAAGGGGGGCACGGGGTGTGCAAGGGGGGTTTTGCACGAGGGGCGTGAGGGGGGACGGGCCTTGCACGAGGGGGGGCCTTGCACACTCACCATTGCACGAGGACCCATTTACACACTCGCCATTGCACAGGGACCCATTTACACACTCAGAATTGCACAGGGACCCGTTTGCACACTCACAACTGAATGAGGAGTCCTTTGCACGCTCAGAATTGCACACGGAGCCATTTGCACGCCCCAAAATGGACAAGGACCCATTTGCACACTCCCCATTGCACAGGGACCCATTCACACACTCACAACTACATGGGGATCCATTTGCACACTCAGATTTGCACAGGGACCCATTTGCACACTCACCATTGCACAGACCCTCCCTTGCACACTCATAATTGCACAAACATCCCCTTACACACTCACACCGACACCAGGCCCCTCCTTTGCACGCCCACCATTGCACCAGGCCCCTCCTCACACCCCCCTTGCCCCTTTGCACACCCGCCTTGCACACTCGCCCCTCCCCCCGGCTGGAATGTCGCTGCGATGCCGATAAGGTGCCAAAGGAGGGGGGGGAGGGGTTTGGGATTTTGGGGGATTTTGGGAATTTTGGGATTTTGGGGGGCCCCGGGATAGTGGGGGGGGGCCCGAATGGGGGGAGGGGTCCCCGTGGTGGGGGAGGGGCCCCTGGGGGGGGTGCAAAACGCTGGGGGGGGGGGAGGGGCGGGGCCCGAATATTTCTGGGGGGAGGGGTCCCTGTATTTGGGGGGGCTTTGCTGTTTTTGGGGGGGCTTTGCTGTTTTTTGGGGGTCCCTGTGCTTGAGGGGGGGGGTGGGGACCCCTCCCCACCATTTTGGGGTGACTGGAAGCCCCTCCCATCTCCCAGTATCCCCAGTGCCCCCCCCAGTCTCATACTGGTCCCTGGGACCCCACCCCAAATTCCTATGGGGGTCCCCATTTCCTCAGGGAAATGATTTTGGGGACCCCCAACATTTTTGGGAGCCCCTAAACTTCAATGGGGGCCATGAAACTCTAGAGGACCCCCCAAAATTTATGGGGATCCCCAAATTCCCTATGGGGACCCCCGACCTCTTATGGGGCTCCCCCAAATTTATGGGGTCCCTCATTTTCTATGGGTCCCATGGGAGACCCCTCCCCATTATAGGCCTCCCCCTTTTCCTATGGGGTCCCCCCCCAACATCTGTGGGACCCCCACCCCCTCCATTGCCCCCAATACAGGGCAGGGACCCCCCCTCATTTTTGGGACCCCCCTCTCACTTTGGGGACCCCCCCCTCATTTTGGGATCTCCCCTCATTTTTGGGACCCCCCCTCACTTTGGGGACCCCCCGATCATTTCTGGGACCCCCCCTCATTTTGGGATCTCCCCCTCATTTTTGGGGACCCCCCCCTCATTTTTCGGGGCCTCCCCTCCCCCACCCCTCAGGTGCCCCCCCCCGCATTCCGGGGCCTCTCCCCCCCCCCCCCCCGGGGAACCCAAAGCTGGGGGGGGTGGGGGCGGGGGGGTGAGGGGGGGTGGTGCTGGGCGGGGGGGGGAGGGGCGCCCCCCCCGCCCCTCCCCCCCCGCCCAGGAAGCCGCGCTCGGGCTCGGGCAGGACGAGCGCGAGCGGGAGCGGGAACGGGAACGGGAACGCGGCCACGAGGCGGGGCCCGAACGGCAGCGGGAACGCGCCGGGAGCGGGAGGGGGCGGGGCCGGCGGGGGAGGGGCGCGGGGCGCTGTCCCCGCCCCCCCAGCCCCGCCCCCAGCCCCGAGCTCGGGGTCCCCCCCGGCCGCGGCCCGGCAGAGCAGCGCCAGCGGCTGCTCCTGCACCGGGAACGCCCCCGCGGGGGCGGGGCCTGTGACGTCACCGGTGATGTCATCACCGCGGCCGGGGTCACCCGGGGGTGGTGGCACCGCGGGGGACACCGGGAGCCCCCCTTTGTCTGCGGCTGGGGGGGTGTAGGCGATGACCGTGGGAGGCGCCGGTGACCCTGGCGGTGACCCCGGCGGTGACCTCGGTGACCCCGGCGGTGACCCTTGCGATGACCCTTGTGGTGACCCCGCTGACCCCTCCAGGGACCCTGGTGGTGACCTCGGTGACCCCTGTGCTGACCCTTGCGGTGACCCCTGCGGTGACCCCGGCGGTGACCCCGGCGGTGACCCCGCCGAGCGCCGCCGGTGCCGCTGGGCGTGGCGGCTGAGCGCGGCCGCCGTCTTGCACACCTTGGCGCAGGTGGGGCAGGTGAAGCGCAGCGACGGCCGCCGCCCCACGCGCCCCCCCGACGACGACGACGACGACGACGACGTCCCCACCGGCGTCACCGCGGCGCCGCCCTCGTGTCCCCGCTGGTGCTTCCGCAGCTTCCGCAGCGCCGGGAAGCTCTTCCCGCACACCCGGCACGGGTGCTGCCGCTCCCGGCGCCGCGCGGCGTCACTGCCGTCGCCATTGTCACTGCCGTTGTCATTGTCACCGTCGCCGCCGTCCCCCGGCGCCCGCCGCAGCGAGCGCAGCTTGCGCCGCCACCGCGCCTTCTTGGCGGCGCCGGCGACGCTCCCGGTGCCGGCGTTGGCGGCGTTGCCGCCCGCCTTCCTCTTGGGCTTGTAGGAGTAGTAGGGCCGCCAGAGCCGGTCCTCGGCGTCGCTGTCGTTGTCGCCGTCCCCGCGGCGCTGCCCGGCGCCGTCCCCGCGCAGGTCGGTGCCGGAGATGCGGCGCTTCACGATGGCCTCCTCGCCGATGCGCACGGTGATCTGGCACAGCCCCTCGCCCGCCGAGCCCGCGTACGCCGGCTTGGCCACGTAGGTCATGGTGCGCCCGCCCCCGGGCGGGTTTGGGGGCGTCGTTGTCGTCGTCGTCCCCTCCTCGGTGGCAGCGGCACCGGCGATGGCGCGTTGTGCCTCGATGTACTCCCGCAGCACCTGCTTCTTGATGGGCACCGCCGGCGTCACCGGCGCGGCCGCCGGCGCCTCGGCCGCTCCCGGCGCCTCCTCGCCCGCCCGCCCGTTGTAGGCGATGACCGAGGCGGCCCCGCTGCCGCCGCCGCCCCGCACGATGACCGACGGCGCCGCGCGGCCGAAGGCGATGACCGAGGCGGGCTCCGGCCGCGGCGGCGGCGCCGACGCCGGGAACGCCGTGACCCCGCCGTCCCCCGGTGCCGCCGCGGGCGCCGGCGCGGCCCCGTCGGGCACGGCGCCCTGGCTGTAGGTCTTGTAGGGGCGCTTGTTGGCGCGCATGGGCAGCAGGCGGTAGAGCTTGAGCGCGTTGAGCTTGGGCCGGTAGCCGCCGTTGGGCGTCTTCTCGGAGGCGATGAGCCCTGGGCTGATGCCGTGGAAGGCTTTTTGGTGCGTCTTGAGGTTGTAGTAGGTGACGAAGGTGTCCCAGCAGAAGATGCACTGGTAGCGGCGCTCGCCCGTGTGCCACACCTCGTGCTTGGTGCGGTACTCGGCCAGCGCGAACACCTTGTCGCAGTAGCGGCACGGGTACTTGCGGCGCCACGAGTGCACGTTGGCGTGGCGCTTCAGGCTCGACAGGGTCATGTAGGAGCGCTGGCACACCCCGCACAGGTACAGCACCTGCCCGTCCACCACCTTCACCAGCGGCTCCTGCTCGGCGCCCGGCTCCAGCGCGCGGTGCCGCAGCAGCAGCGCCTTCTTGGCCGCCCTGGGCGCCGCCGTGGTGCTGCTGGCGGTGACGGCGGCGGTGACAGCGCTGCCGGTGACGGTGACATCAGTGCCGACAGCGCCGGCGGCGTCCCCGTCCCCATCCTTGTCGCCGTCGCGACAGCCGACCTCGTGCGTCTGCAGGCGCTTGACGTGGATGAAGCTCTTGCCGCAGTGCCGGCAGCACAGCCCGCGGCGCCCGCGGTGCAGCTTGGCGTGGAAGCCCAGCGCCGCCGCCGAGCCGAAGCCGCGCCCGCACAGCCCGCAGCGCAGCGACGACGGCGACGACGGCGACGCCTCCGCGGCCGCCTCCTCGCCCGGGCTGAGCTCGGCGGCGGAGGGCGCGGGCGGCGTCCAGGTGCCGTTCATGTCCCCCGGAGCCGGAGGAGCCGGAGCTGGAGGAGCCGGAGCTGGAGGAGGCGGAGGCGGAGGAGGAGGAGGAGGAGGAGGAGGAGGAGGGGGCCCGGCCTCCAGGCCCTGCAGCGAGGGGATGCCGAGGCGCCGGCCCACGGCCCCCAGCGCCCGCGCGGCCGCCGGCGAGGGCACGGCCAGGCGCGAGTTGTAGATGAAGTTGAGCACGTCGGAGAAGACGCCGGCCTGCACGCCCGGCAGCTCCAGCACCTGGGCGGGCGAGGGGCACACGGGCTCCTGCGCCAGCGCCCGCTTGAAGAAGGGGCTGGAGGCGGCCAGGACGTTCTTATGGGCGCGGAACTTGGTGTCCTCGGCGATGATGGTGACGTCGCAGAACTGGCCCCGCAGGCGCTGCTCGTTCAGCTCCAGCAGCAGCGCCCGGCAGTGCCCGGCGTCCGACACCTCCACGACCGGAGCCATCCCCGCGCCGGCCACCTGCGGGGGACAGGGCACGGGGTCACCTGAGGGGCGGGGACACGGTTTGGGGTCACCTGCAGGGGTGGGGACACAGTTTGGGGTCACCTGGGGGGGTGGGGACACGGTTTGGGGTCACTCATGACGGGACACGGTTGGGGTCACCTGAGGGGTGGAAATGGTTGGGGTCACCTGAGGGGTGGTTGGGGACAAACGGATTTGGGGTCACCTGATGGTGGGGACATGGTTTGGGGTCATATGGGGGGGGGGACAGGTTTGGGGTCACCTGAGGGGTGGGGACACGGTTTGGGGTCACCTGAGGGGCGGGGACACGGTTTGGTGTCACTGCATGGGGGGGACACGTTTGGGGTCACCTGATGGACGGGGACAGGTTTGGGTCACCTGAGGGGTGGGGACACAGGTTTGGTGTCACCTGCATGAGGGGGGAACGGTTTGGGGTCACCATTTGGGGTGGGGACACGGTTTGGGGTCACCTGTTTGGGGTGGGACACGGTTTGGGGTCATATGGGGGTGGGACACGGTTTGGGGTCACCTGATGAGTGGCGACACGGTTTGGGGTCACCTGATGGGGTGGGGACACGGTTTGGGGTCACCTGCATGGACGGGGACACGGTTTGGGGTCACCTGAGGGGCGGGGACACGGTTTGGGGTCACCTGCATGGACGGGGACACGGTTTGGGGTCACCTGCAGGGGGTGGGGACACGGTTTGGGGTCACCATTTGGGGTGGCAACATGGTCTGGGGTCACCTGGGGGAGTGGGGACCACAGTTTGGGGTCACCAGCACTGGATGGGACATGTTTGGGGTCACTGGGTGGGGGGACCTAGTTTGGGGTCACCCTGTCAGTTGGGGCACGGTTGGACACCTGAGAGCCCATAGTTTGGGTCACCTGCATGGCGGGGACACGGTTTGGGGTCACCTGGGGGTGGGGCACGATGTTGGGATCACCATTGGGTGAACATTTGGGGTCACCTGGAGACCATTAGTTGGGGTCATCCAGACACCTGGATCCCTTTTGGCATCACCTGGTGGTGGACCATATTGGTCCCCGTTCTTATTTGGGGTCATCCAGACACCTGGATCCCACATTTGGAGTCACCTGGGTGGGTGGGGCTACAACTTGGAGTCACCTGGGTGCTTATTTGGGATCACCCAGACACCTGGATTCACTTTTTGGGGTCACCTGCATGGCTAAATCCTTCATTTGGTGTCACCTGGGTGAGTGTAACCACAATTTGGAGTCACCCAGGCACCTGGGTCCCTATTTGGGGCCACTGTGGGATTTTGAGGTCACTCTGGGGTCCGGTGTCGCCTGTCCCTTGTTCTGGGGTCCCTCTGAGGTTTTGGGGTCACTTTGTCACCTTTCCCGAGGGTCCTTGTGAGGTTTTGGGGTCACTCTGGGGTTCTGAGATCACTCTGTCACCTGTCCCGGGGGTTATTTTGAGGTTTTGGCTCCCCTATTCCCTGTCCCGGGCTCACTGTCCCCGGCCCAGCGCCGCCATTTTGTGTCGGGGCCTGCCCGGCCTGAGGCGGCTCAAAATGGCGGACGGGACCGAACCACCGCGGAGCAACCGCGGGGGGAGCCGGGGCAGAACCAACGGGAACTGCGGGGGAAGCTGGGGCAGAACCAACGGGAACTGCGGGGGGAGAAGGGGCAGAACCAACGGGAGAACGGCGGGGGGACTAGGGGCAGAACCACCGGGAATGGTGGGGGGAGAAGGGGCAGAACCAACGGGGAGAAACCCAGCGCTCCCCAGTATGCCCCAGACCCTCCCAGTGCCCCCCTAGTGCCTCCCAGTATCCCCCAGTACCCTCCCAGTGCCCTCCCAGTGCCCCCCAGTCCCCCCCAGTGCCCACCTGTGCGCGGGGCCCTCATGGACTGGGTGTTGCAGCTCCGGGGGTCCTCGGGGGGGGGTCACAGCCGGCCGGGCCTCCTGGGAGGGGGGACATAGAGGGGTCACTACACCCTGATTTGGGGTGAAACACCCAGATTTTGGGGTGAAACACCTGGGTTTGAGGTGAAACACCTGGGTTTGGGGGGAAACAACTGGATTTGGGGTGAAACATCCAAATTTGGGGTTAAAACACCCAGATTTGGTAGGAACACCCGGATTTGGGGGTACCCGGGGTCACAACACCCGGACACGGGTAACAAAGTGACAGCGAGGGATCCTCCAGCGTGACGTCACCGTCACAGCAAAAGGAGGGACATGACGTCATCAGAGCGTGACGTCATCACATGGGAGAGTGGCATCGTGGGTCGGCTATCGCAGTGAGGGGATGGGTGTGACGTCAGGGCGCGGGGGGGAGGGCTCAGGGTGGTATGACGTCACCAGGAGGGGACTCCGGTGACAACACGGGGGTCGGGGCGGTGTGACGTCATATCTGTGACGTTGTGGGGGTGGGACGGGGGAGGGGACAGCGAGGGCAGGGGGTGACACCTGGGGGGGGAGGGGGGGAGGTGACGCAGGTGGGGGGAAGGGGCACCCAAGGAGGGGAGGGGGAGGGGCGGGAACAGCCCCGGGGGAATTTTGGGGTGGGGGGGGTGGAAAAGGCGCAGGGACCCCCCCGTGCACCCCCTCCCCCCCCTCGGGACCCCCACCCCATCCCCCCCATCCCCCCCCGCCCCTCCCCCGCCCCCAGGTACCCCCGGAGCCGCCTGACAGCGGCGTCCCGTCCGCGACGTCACCGGGGGGGGAGGGGGCAGTGTCACCCAACGGTTGCCATGGAAACAACCCCCCCCTCCCCCCCTCAGACCCCTCCCCCTTCCCCCCTCTGCGGACACACCTTTCACCTGCGGCCAATCAGGGGGCAAGGAGCGCTCCGGGCCACGCCCACCCCCGCCGGAACCACGCCCATCCCGTGCGAAAGGGAGCGCGCGCGGCGCTGACGTCATGGGCTCACCTGGATGCTCATTGGCTGGGCTGGGAGTGACGTCACGGGGCCCCGTCCTGCCGCGGGCGGTGTGGAAGGAGCGGGCGGAGGCTGAGGGGGCGGGGATAGAAAAGGAGGCGTGGTTAAAGGGGGTGTGGCCAGAAATGGGCGGGGTTAAGGGACACCCGGAAGTGTCAGCGCGGGAAGGGCGGGAGGGGGGAGAGACCGTGGGGGGGGGCGGGACGGGACAGGCACGGGTGGGACAGAAAACACAGAAAAACACAGAAAAACACAGAAAAACACAGACACAAATACGGGTGTGCCACAGGTGTGACAGACATATACAGGTGTGACACAGACACACACAGGTGTGACACAGACACACACCTGAACACACACAGGTGTGACACAGACACACACGGGTGTGACAGACAGATATCACACACACACAGAGGTGTGACACGCACAGAAAAACAGGCGTGACATAAAAGACAGGTGTGACACAGACACGAACACAGGTGTGTGACACACGGACGCACGCACAGGTACAACACACAGCACCTGGACACACACACAGGTGTGACACACACAGAAAAGCACAGGTGTCACACACACACAGGTGTGACACACACACGGGTGTGACACACACACCTGTGCACACACACAGGTGACACACCCACGCAACAGCCACAGCACCTGTTGCACGTGCAGAACACACGTGATAGGTGTTGGACACAACAGCCGTGCACGGGTCAACAACCTCACACGGACACACAACACCTGCACACGGACACACAACCACACCAGGACACACAACCAGACACAGACACAACACCCACAGCCTCACAACCCTCGCACAGCTGTGCCCAGATGTGCAGTTACACACAGACACAGTGCACAACCGAACACAGGTGTGCAACTGCACAGGGACGGCTGACACGAGCACAGCCGTGCAATGAACACTCACACAACCCTCAGATAGTGCACAACCGCACAACAACGTCACACAACCACACAAAAATCCATCATGCAACCCTCAGATAGTGCACAACCGATCAACAACGTCACACAACCACACACAAACGCACAACCACATAAAGAACCCCTACACAACCCTCAGACAGGCGTACAACTGCGCAACAACATGACACAACCACACAGGGATGCCTGACAGGCAGAGGCACAACCGTCCATGGACAAACAACCCTCACACAACCCTCAGATGGGTGCACAACCGCACAGGGATGGGACACACAACCGGACACGAACACACAACAGCCACGAGCACAGGCAGGTGCACAACCACACAGGAACAACCCTCACACAACCCTCATAAGGGTGTACGGCTGGAGACAAACAATGGGACACGGACAAACAACCAGACACAGACAAACACACGCACAGCCCCACACAGACACGACACGCTCGGACAGACAGACAGACAAACACTTGCACAAACAAACGGACACAGGACTTGACACAAACAACCAGACACGCACAAACACCCGGACATGCACAGCCCTACACGGACACAACACGCTCGGACACACGGACAAACACCCACACACGCACAGCCCCACACAGACAGGACACGCTCGGACAGACAGACAGACACCCACACAAACAACCGGACGCGCACAGCCCCACACAGATGCGACATGTTCAGGCAGACAGACAGACAAACAGACACACAAACAACTGGACACGCACAAACACCCGCACACGCACAGCCCCACACAGACAGGACGGGCTCTGACAGACAGACAGACAAACAACTGGACACACAAACAACCGGACGCACAAACAACTGGACACACACAAACACGCACAGCCTCACACGGAGATGACACGCTTGGACAGACAGACAGACAAACAGCCACACAAACAACCGGACACTTACAGCCCCACACTCGTGCGACTCGCTGGGACAGACGGACGGACGGACAAACACCCAGACACGCACAAACAACCCCGGCACGCGCCCCCCACACCCCCCTCGGGCCCCCCCACCCCGGCACAAACACGCAGACGCCCCCCCCAAACTCCCGCGTCACCCCCGGTGTCACCCCGGTGTCACCCCCAGTGTCACCCCCCCGGGGTACACCCACCCCTCCCAGCAGCGTTTGGGGGGTGCCGGGTGACATCTGGGGGGGTCCTGGGCAGGGGAGGGGCTGTTTGGGGTGGGGGGGGCACTTTGGGGGGGTCCCGGAGCACTTTGGGGGGCCCTGGGGACACTTTGGGGTCCTGCCAGGGGGGCTTGGGGGGGGGCCGGGGGGGGCTCGGAGGGGCGGGCAGGGGGCGGGGGGGGTTGAGGGGGGTGGGCGTGACCCGGGGCAGTGCGGGGGGGGTGGGGGTGGGTGGGGGTCGCGGTGTCCCCCCCCCCCTCCCCCTCCCCCTCCCCTCCCCCATTCCCGGGGGGTCGCGCTGCGGTGACAGCGGCGGGAGGGGGGCGGGGGGCGTGGGGAGGGGGCAGGGCAGGGGTTCGGGGGGGTCCCGGCGGCGCTCGGGGGTCCCGGGGTGGGGGCGGGGGTCGTTACCGGGGCCTGTCCCGGGGCCGGGGATGTCGCGGCGGCGGCGGCGGCGGCGGCGGCGGCACAAGATGGAGGCGGCGCGTTGGGCCCCGGGTGGGAGGGAGGGAGGGACCCCCCCCGCCCCACGGAGCGGGGACACGGGGGGGACACCGGGGGGGACACGGGGGGACACGGGGGGGACACTGAGGGGGACACGGGGGGGGCACGGGGGGACACCGAGGGGACATGGGGGGACACGGGGGGACACCGGGGGGAAACACTGAGGGACTTGGGGAGGACAAGAGGGGACACCGGGGGACACGGGGGGACACGGGAGGAGATGGGGGACACCGGGGGGACACGGGGGGACACTGGGGGGACACCAGGGGTACACGGGGAGGACATGGGGGGACACGGGGGGATGAGGGGGGACATGGGGAGGCCGTGGGGGACACGGGGGGACACCGGAGGACACCGAGGGACATTGGGGGGAACATGGAGGGACACCAGGGGGATACAGGGCGGACATTGGGGGGAACATGGAGGGACACTGGGGGAGAATGAGGGGGACACCGGGGGACATGGGGGGGATATGGGGAGACACTGAGGGGGACAAGAGGGGAGCAAGGTGGGACACAGGGAATAAGGGGAGATATGGGGGGACATTGGGGGGACACCGGGGGCAGATGGGGGGAGGAAGGGAGGGATAAGTGGGGACACCGGGGGTGGGGGGGACACGGGGGACACTGGGGGGGACAAGAAGGGGGAAAGGGAGGGGATACGGGGAGATGTGGGGACACCGGGAGGACTTATGGGGACATTGGTGGGGGGACACCAGAGGGGACGAGGGGGGGTCAAGAGTGGGACATGGGGGGAAGGGGGGACACAGGGGGTGGCACAAGGGGGGACAAGGAGGGACACCGGGGGGGGGATATGGGGGGACACAGGGGGACATTTGGGGGACACAACTGGGGGGACAGGAGGACAGGAAGGGTGGGGGGGTCACAGCTGGGGGTAAAAGTGGGGACACAACTGGGGGGGGACAGGGGGACATTGGGGACACAACTGTGGGGGACATTTGGGGACACGGAAGTGAGGGACACAACCCCGGGGGGGGGGCACAGGCAGGCAGGGGGACGGGGAGGGGACAGGGGACACCGGCAGGGGTGACAAAAGTGGGGACGGAGTTGGGAGGCACAGGGGACATGAATGGGACACAAATGGGGGACAAAGTGACACAGGAGGGTTCACACCAGGACACAGGTGACACTGAGACATAGGGGACACAGGTGACACAGGAGGGACACGATAAGACACGGGTGACACGGGGACACAATGAGACATGGGTGACACAGCTAGGGGCATGAGGAGAGACAGAAGTGGGGACAAATTTGGGGTTACAGTGACACAAAAAAGGACACAACGAGAGACGGACTGGGACAAAAGCAGGGACACAACCGAGGACACAACCATGGTGCCACAGCCCCGAAACGGTGACAAAACAGGGACAAAACAGTGACAAAACCAGGTGACAACGATGTGAGGGACACAACAGGCATGGGCGGGTGTAGCAGGGACCCTGCTCAGGGTGTGTGTGGGGGGGTTCAGGTGTCACCGCACCCTCGGTGTCACCTCGTGTGGCGTTGTCACCATGGTGTCATGTGTCAGGTTGTACTTTTGGGTTGTACCTCAGACTTGTGACATTTTGTGTCACATTTGTCACATTTTGTGTCTGGCTGTGTCATGTAGGGCTGTATCAAGTTGTACCTTTGGGTTGTACCTCAAACTGTGTCACATTTGTCACCTGTTTTTGTCACGGATTGTGTCCGGCTGTGCCGTGCTCACACCGTGACCCGGTGACACCCTGTGATGTCACACCCTGTGACATCACACCTTGTGTCACACCTCCCCTGGTGACAAGGGGGAAACTCCCCCCACTCCTGACCCCCAAAATTTCCCCCCTGCTCCCCAAATTTCTCCTTCTCTGCCCCCAAATCCCCCCAAACCCCTCGTGCCCCCCACAAAACCCCATTTTCCTCCCCCCCAATCCCTCTCTGCCGTTTTCCCCTCAAATTCCCTTTTCTTGCCATAATTATCCCCAAAACCTCCTCTTCCTTCTGGATACCTCTCCCTGCCCTCCAAGCACCAAAATTCTCCCTTTTTTTCTGCCGTTTACATTCCCTAATCCTTCCTGCCCCTCTAAACTCTCCTCAAAAAGTTTTTTACTGCTCTAATTGTTCCCCCAAACCCGACTGCTACCCCAACACACCCCAAACCCCCCTCCTGCCCCCCTAAATCTGCAATTGCCCTCCAAACGCTCCTGCCCCTCTAAATGCTCCTTTCCTACCTCAGTTATAACTCCACATCCCTCCTGCTCTGCAAAAAACCTTAAAGCCTTTAATTGCGCCCCCAACCCCTTCTGCCCCCTCAGATTTCCCTTTCCTGCTCCTAAAATACTCCTGAATCCCACTGCGCCTCGCTAAACCCCTTCCTCAGCTCCCCTCCGGAACAGGCCGCAAAGCCTCGGCCTTTCCTAGCGGCCACAGCCGGGTCGGGAGCACCGGGAGCGGCCGGGCCGGGCGGGCGAAGCCGGGGCTGCGCAGGCAGCGGCTGGAGCGGCGCTTCACCCATTTTCGGCACTTTCCGCCTTTACTTCGGTATTTTTCGTCAGATATTCGGGTATTTCCGGAATTTTCCGCTCATGCTTCGGCATCTTTCGACAACTACCGCAAAAACTTCGGCCAGTTCCGGCTCTTTCCGTCAACGTTCGGGCACCGCCGGTTAACTTCGAGCATTTCCGTCACTCTCCGGAGGCCCTTCGGCGGTCTCCGCCCACTTCCGTCAGTGCTTCGGAACTCTCCGTGCATCTCCGCCAGCTCTGAGGTCACTCCGTCACCCTCCCTCCGCCCCCGCCGTCTCTCGGCTCTCGGGCTCGGGGGGGGGCGGTGCTTTTTAAATAAATTATTCATGAACCGATCCCACCGTGCTGGAAGAGGGGGGTCCAACCACGGCGCGTCCCGTGAGGGCTTCACGGAGCAGCCGCTGACTCCCTGCCCCTTCCCTGCTCCTCGCTCGCCTCACGGATCGTGACGGAACTCGAGTCTTCCTTTCCTTCCCGCCGCTTTTTTCCCCACTTTCTCCCCTTTTTCCTGTGAGGCGCTTGGTACGCTCCGGCCACGCCCCCACCGGGGGCGCGCGGGGGCCGAGTCTATATAAGGCGCCGCCGGTGCCTCATAGCGCTCAGTCGCGCCTTGAGCGCGGAGCGGCCGGAGCTAAAAAGGGGAAGCTCCGCTGCTGCGGCTCCGTGAGGCGCCGGTTCCCGGTTCCCCGGTGGGGTTCAAACTCCCCGCTCTTTTCAACCCCTCCGTGAAGGGGTCGGTTCCGAGCAGTCGGAGCGGCGCGAGGCCGCGGCCCCACCGGCGCCATGCACGGCGGTCCGCCCTCGGGCGACAGCGCCTGCCCGCTGCGCACCATCAAACGAGTCCAGTTCGGGATCCTCAGCCCCGATGAGATGGTACCGGGGCCGGGGCGGCGCGGACGGAACCGCGGGGCCCGCGGAGGGAGCGGGGCCGGCTGAGGGCGAGAGCGGCGGCGGGAAATGGCGCCGGGGCAGCGAGAGCGGGGAGCGGAGCGGCCCCGTGAGGGGACAGCGCCCCCCACAGGCCCGGGGGGCTGAACGGGGGCCAGGGGAGAGCTCGGAGGGGAATTTGGGGGCCCCTCAGGGGGTTCGGGGACACAAAACGAGGTTCTGGGAGATGCTGGGGTGCCCAAGGACCCTCTGGAAGAGTTTTGGGGTGTCTGAAAGTGCTTCAGAATCCCCTGGCAGCATTTTGGCCTCCATAGAAGCGGCTCAGGGAGCTTCGGGATGAGTTTTGTGGTGCCCAGGAGGCTTCGGGAAAAGTATTGGGGTACCTTGAAGGGTTTTAGGGTGTCCTGAGGGGCTTTGGGTCTCTGGAGGTGTTTGTGAGGCCTGAAAAGAGCTTCAGGCTGCTGTGAAGGAGATTTGGGGTGCCTGGAGGTTTTTAGGGGAATTTTGGATGAGATTTGAGTGTCCTGGAGGGGGTTTGGGGTCCCTGAGAGATTTTGGGGTCCCTGGGAGTTGCTCAGAGGGTCCTGGAGTAGTTTTGGGGTCTCTGAGAGTCACTCAAGTAGCCCTGGAGGGGTTTTGGAGATCCTGGAAGGGTTTTGGGGTCCTTGGGAGTTGTTCAGGGAGCCTTGAAGAGATTTTGGGGTCCCTGGGAGTCACTCAGGGAGCCCTGGAGGGGTTTTGGGGGTCCTGGATGGGTTTTGGGGTCCCTCAGGGAGTTTAGGATTTTTTAGGGGGCTCATGGATGAATTTGGGGGTCCCCCGTGCCTCAGTTTCCCTTTCCCCCCCCAGAAACGGATGTCGGTGACCGAGGGGGGCATCAAGTACCCCGAAACCACCGAGGGGGGGCGCCCCAAACTCGGGGGGCTGATGGACCCCCGGCAGGGCGTGATCGAGAGAACGGGGCGCTGCCAGACCTGTGCCGGTGAGCCTGGGGGGCCTGAACCCCAAAATCCTCATTGAGGGGACCCTGAACCCCAAAATCCTCATTGAGGGGACCCTGAACCCCAAAATCCGCCTGGAATGGGGACCCTGAACCCCAAAATCCTCATGGGAGGGGGTCCTGAACCCCAAAATCCTTCTGGGAGGGAAAACTGAACCCCAAAATCCTTCTGGGAGGGAAAACTGAACCCCAAAATCCGCCTGGAATGGGGACCCTGAACCCCAAAATCCGCCTGGAATGGGGACCCTGAACCCCAAAATCCGCCTGGAATGGGGACCCTGAACCCCAAAATCCTCATTGAGGGGACGCCGAATCCCAAAATCCTCCACCCTGAACCCCAAAAAATCATCATGAGAGGGAGCTCTGAACCCTAAAATCCTCCTGGAATGGGGACTCTGAACCCCAAAATCCTCATGGGAGGGGACCCTGAACCCCAAAATCCGCCTGGAATGGGGACTCTGAACCCCAAAATCGTCATTGAGGGGACCCTGAACCCCAAAATCTGCCTGGAATGGGGACTCTGAACCCCAAAATCCTCCTGGGAGGGGGTCTTAAACCCCAAAAATTCTCATGGGAGGGGTCCTGAACCCCAAAATCCTCATTGAGGGGACTCTGAACCCCAAAATCCTTCCGGGAGGGGAACCTGAACCCCAAAATCTGCCTGGAATGGGGACCCTGAACCCCAAAATCCTCATTGAGGGGACCCTGAACCCCAAAATCCTCCTGGAATGGGGACCCTGAACCCCAAAATCCTCATGGGAGGGGGTCTTAAACCCCAAAAATTCTCATGGGAGGGGTCCTGAACCCCAAAATCCTCATTGAGGGGATTCTGAACCCCAAAATCCTTTTGGGAGGGAAAACTGAACCCCAAAATCTGCCTGGAATGGGGACCCTGAACCCCAAAATCCTCATTGAGGGGACCCTGAACCCCAAAATCTGCCTGGAATGGGGACTCTGAACCCCAAAATCCTCATGGGAGGGGGTCCTGAACCCCAAAATCCTCATTGAGGGGACGCCGAACCCCAAAATCCTCCACCCTGAACCCCAAAAAATCATCATGAGAGGGAGCTCTGAACCCTAAAATCGTCCTGGAATGGGGACTCTGAACCCCAAAATCCTCTTGGGAGGGGGTCCTGAACCCCAAAAATTCTCATGGGAGGGGACCCTGAACCCCAAAATCCACATGGGATTTTTGGGGGGATTTTTTGTTTTTTTTTTTTAAATGTCATTCTTTGGGGGATTTTCATTTTATTGTGTTTTCATTTGTTTTGGGGGGGGGTTTCAATTTTTTGGAGGGATTTTCTTTTTTTTGGGATTTTCTTTTTTGGGGGGGGATTTTCATTTTTCTGGTTTTTTTTAAATTTTTATTTTGGGGATATTTTCTTTTTTTTCATTTTTGGTTTTTTTTTTTTTTTCCTTTTTTTTAATTTTTTATTTTTATTTTTGGAGTTTTTCTTCTTCTTAAATTTCTTTTTTGGATTTTTATTTTTTTACTTGGGGGGATTTTAATTTTTTTTAGTTTTCATTTCTGAGCTTTTCCCTTTTTTTTTTTTTTTTTTTTTAAGTTTTCATTTTTTGGGGTGCTCATTTTTATAGGATTTTTTTAGGATTCTTTCCCTTCTACCCCAAAACCCCACTCAGGGTGGGTTCCCTCCATCCCAACCCAATTTTGGGGTGTCCCTGATGGGATTTTGGGGTGTCCCTGGTGTGATTTCAGGGCATCCCCCAGTACAATTTTGGGGTGTCCCTGGTGTGACTTTGGGGTGTCCCCCAGTACAATTTTGGGGTGTCCCCCAGTACAATTTTGGGGTGTCCCTGGTGTGACTTTGGGGTGTCCCCCAGTACAATTTTGGGGTGTTCCCAATCCAGTTTTGGGGTGTCCCTGGTGTGATTTCGGGGTGTCCCCCAGTATAATTTTGGGGTGTCCCTGATCCAATTTTGGGGTGTCCCTGATGGGATTTTGGGGTGTCCCTGATGGGATTTTGGGGTGTCCCTGGTCTGATTTCAGGGTATCCCCCAGTACAATTTTGGGGTGTCCCTGACGTGATTTCGGGGTGTCCCGAGGGAACACAATGGGGTGTCCCTGATGTGACTTTGGGGTGTCCCTGATGGGATTTTGGGGTGTCCCCCAGCCCAATTTTGGGGTGTCCCTGGTGTGACTTTGGGGTGTCCCTGATGTGATTTTAGGGTGTCCCTGATGTAACTTTGGGGTGTCCCCAGCCCGATTTTGGGGTGTCCCTGATCCAGTTTTGGGGTGTCCCTGGTGTGATTTTGGGGTGTCCCTGATGGGGTTTTGGGGTGTCCCTGGTGTGATTTTGGGGTGTCCCTGATGGGATTTTGGGGTGTCCCTGATGTAACTTTGGGGTGTCCCCAGTACAATTTTGGGGTGTCCCTGATGTGATTTTGGGGTGTCCCTGATGGGGTTTTGGGGTGTCCCTGATGGGATTTTGGGGTGTCCCTGATGGGATTTTGGGGTGTCCCTGATGGGGTTTTGGGGTGTCCCTGATGGGGTTTTGGGGTGTCCCTGGTGTGATTTTGGGGTGTCCCCAGCCCAATTTTGGGGTGTCCCTGGTGTGACTTTGGGGTGTCCCTGATGGGATTTTGGGGTGTCCCTGATGTAACTTTGGGGTGTCCCTGATGGGATTTTGGGGTGTCCCTGGTGTGATTTCAGGGTGTCCCCCAGTACAATTTTGGGGTGTCCCTGATGGGATTTTGGGGTGTCCCTGGTGTGATTTCAGGGTATCCCCCAGTACAATTTTGGGGTGTCCCTGATGGGGTTTTGGGGTGTCCCTGATGGGATTTTGGGGTGTCCCCAGGGAACATGACGGAGTGTCCCGGTCACTTTGGCCACATCGAGCTGGCCAAGCCCGTGTTCCACGTTGGCTTTTTGGGGAAAACCATGAAAATCCTGCGCTGTGTCTGCTTCTTCTGCTCCAAGCTGCTCGTGGACTCGGTGAGACCCCAAAAAACCCCCAAAAAAACCCCAAAAAAACCCCAAAAAAACCCCCAAAAAAACTCCAAACAAAACCCCAAAAACCCACCAAAAAAACTCCCAAAAAAACCCAAAAAAAAACCCCAAAAAAAACCCCCAAAAAACCCCAAACAAAACCCCAAAAACCCACAAAAAACCCCCAAAAAACCCCAAACAAAACCCCAAAAACCCACCAAAAAACCCCCCAAAAGAACCCCAAAAACCCACAAAAAACCCCAAAAAAAACGCGAAAAAAACCCACCAAAAAACCCCCAAAACCCACAAAAAACCCAAAAAAAACCCCAAAAAGCCTTCTGCCCCCACAATGCCATTTCTGCCCCCAAAATGAATTTTTTAACCCCAAAATGCCATTTCTGCCCTCACAATACCATTTCTGACTCTAAAATGCCATTCCTGCCCCCAAAACGAATTTTTTAACCCCAAAATTCCATTCCTGACCCCAAGACCCCATTCCTGACCCCAAACCTGGATTTTTAACCCCAAAATTCCATTTCTGACCCCGAAATTCCATTCCTGCCCCCAAAATGAATTTTTAAACCCCAAAACCCCATTCCTGCCCCCAAAATGAATTGTTTAACCCTGAAACCCCATTCCTGCCCCCAAAGCCCCATTCCTGCCCCCAAACCTGGATTTTTCAACCCCAACCCCCCATTCCTGCCCCCAAAACCCCATTCCTGCCCCCAAAATGAGTTTTTAAACCCCAAAACCCCATTCCTGCCCCCAAACCTGGATTTTTAACCCCAACCCCCCATTCCTGCCCCCAATCCCCCATTCCTGCCCCCAACCCCCATTCCTGCCCCAAGCCCCCATTCCTTTCCCAACCCCGCCTCTCTAACCCGTAACCCGTTGGTTCCTGCAGAACAACCCCAAGATCAAGGACATCCTGGGCAAGTCCAAGGGGCAGCCCAAGAAGCGCCTCACGCACGTCTACGACCTCTGCAAGGGCAAGAACATCTGCGAGGGCGGCGAGGAGATGGACCACAAGTTCGGCGTGGAGCAGCCCGAGGGCGACGACGACCTCGCCAAGGAGAAGGTGCCCCCAAAAATTCCCCTTTGTGGCCCCAAAATTCTGTTTGTGGCCCCAAAATTCCCATTTGTGGCCCCAAAATTCCCATTTGTGGCCCCAAAATTGCCATTTGTGGCCCCAAAATTGCCATTTGTGGCCCCAAAATTCTGTTTGTGGCCCCAAAATTCCCCTTTGTGGCCCCAAAATTCTCTTTGTAGCCCCAAAATTGCCATATGTGGTCCCGAAATCCTGTTTGTGGTCCCAAAATTGCCATTTGTGGTTTCCTATATGTGGCCCCAAAATCCCTGGTTGGGGCCCCAAAATTCCCCTCTGTGGCCCCAAAGTTCTCTTTGTAGCCCCAAAACCCCTGGTTGTGGCCCCAAAATTCTGTTTGTGGCCCCAAAATTGCATTTTGTGGCCCCAAAATTCCCATTTGTGAATTCCCATATGTGGCCCCAAAATCCCTGTTTGTGACCCCAAAACCCCTGGGTGTGGCCCCAGAATTCCCATTTGTGGATTCCCGTATGTGGCGCCAAAATCCCTGTTTGTGGCCCCAAAATTCTCTTTGTAGCCCTAAAATCCCTGTTTGTGGCCCCAAAACCCCTGGGTGTGGCCCCAAAATTCCCATTTGTGGATTCCCATATGTGGCCCCAAAATCCCTGGTTGTGGCCCCAAAATTCTCATTTGTGGTCCCAAAATTCTCTTTGTAGCCCCAAAATTGCCATTTGTGACCCCAAAATTCACATTTGTAGCCCCAAAATTTGGAAGCCCCAATAACCTTATTTTTAACCCATTAAACTCCATTTTTAACCCATTTTTGCCCCATTCAGGGCCACGGTGGCTGCGGGCGGTACCAGCCGCGCATCCGCCGCTCGGGGCTGGAGCTCTGTGCTGAATGGAAACCCCAATAACTCCATTTTTAACCCATTAAGCCTCATTTTTAACCCATTAAACGCTGTTTCTCCCCGTTTCAGGGCCATGGTGGCTGTGGGCGGTACCAGCCGCGCATCCGCCGCTCAGGGCTGGAGCTCTGTGCCGAGTGGAAACCTCAATAACCCCATTTTTAACCCATTTTTAACCCCATTTTTGCCCCATTTTTAACCCATTAAATGCCATTTTTGCCCCGTTTCAGGGCCATGGTGGGTGCGGGCGGTACCAGCCGCGCATCCGCCGCTCGGGGCTGGAGCTCTGTGCTGAGTGGAAGCCCCAATAACCCCATTTTTAACCCAAATAACCCTATGTTTAACCCCATTTTTAGCCCCATTTTTAACCCATTAAACCCATTTTTAAGCCCATTTTTAACACAGTTAGGGCCACGGCTGGTACTGCCCACCTGCCACCGGGGGGCCGGAGCTCTGTGCTGAGTGGAAACCCCAATAACCCCATTTTTAACCCATTAAACCCCATTTTTAACCCATTTTTAACCCATTTTTAACCCCATATTTCCCCTATTTCTGTGTTTTTAGGGCCATGGTGGGTGTGGGCGGTACCAGCCGCGCATCCGCCGCTCGGGGCTGGAGCTCTGTGCTGAGTGGAAACCCCAATAACCCCATTTTTAACCCATTTTTAACCCATTAAATGGCATTTTTAACCCATTTTTAACCCATTTTTGCCCCATCCAGGGCCATGGTGGCTGCGGGCGGTACCAGCCGCGCATCAGGGCTGGAGCTCTGTGCTGAGTGGAAACCCCAATAACCCCATTTTTAACCCATTTTTAACCCATTTTTAACCCATTTTTAACCCATTAAACGCCATTTTTGCCCCATTTTTAACCCATTTTTAACCCATTTTTGCCCCATTTCTCCCCGTTTCAGGGCCATGGTGGGTGTGGGCGGTACCAGCCGCGCATCCGCCGCTCGGGGCTGGAGCTCTGTGCTGAGTGGAAGCCCCAATA
Source organism: Zonotrichia leucophrys gambelii (assembly GCF_028769735.1). NCBI lineage: Eukaryota > Metazoa > Chordata > Aves > Passeriformes > Passerellidae > Zonotrichia > Zonotrichia leucophrys. The sequence continues at coordinate 102,740 of NW_026992260.1, forward strand.
ACCCCATTTTTAACCCATTTTTAACCCATTAGACCCCATTTTTAACCCATTAAATGCCATTTTTGCCCCATTCAGGGCCATGGTGGGTGCGGGCGGTACCAGCCGCGCATCCGCCGCTCGGGGCTGGAGCTCTGTGCTGAGTGGAAACCCCAATAACCCCATTTTTAACCCATTAAACCCCATTTTTAACCCATTTTTGCCCCATTTCTCCCTGTTTTCAGGGCCACGGGGGCTGTGGGCGGTACCAGCCGCGCATCCGCCGCTCGGGGCTGGAGCTCTACGCCGAATGGAAGCCCCAATAACCCCATTTTTAACCCATTTTTAACCCATTTTTAACCCATTTTTAACCCATTTTTGCCCCATTTCTCCCTGTTTTTAGGGCCATGGTGGGTGTGGGCGGTACCAGCCGCGCATCCGCCGCTCGGGGCTGGAGCTCTACGCCGAGTGGAAGCCCCAATAACCCCATTTTTAACCCATTAAACCCCATTTTTAACCCATTTTTGCCCTATTTCAGGGCCATGGTGGGTGCGGGCGGTACCAGCCGCGCATCCGCCGCTCGGGGCTGGAGCTCTACGCCGAATGGAAACACGTCAACGAGGACTCTCAGGAGAAGAAGATCCTGCTGAGCCCCGAGCGCGTGCACGAGATCTTCAAGCGCATCTCGGACGAGGAGTGCTTCGTGCTGGGCATGGACCCCAAGTTCGCGCGGCCCGAGTGGATGGTGTGCACGGTGCTGCCGGTGCCGCCGCTGTCCGTGCGCCCGGCCGTGGTCATGCAGGGGTCAGCTCGCAACCAGGTGGGCTTTGGGGGAGTTTTGGGGGGTTTGGGGTGGTTTTGGGATGATTGGGGTCGTTTTGGTGTGATATCGGGGGTGTTTGGGCCGGTGCCGCCACTGTCTGTGTGTCCGCCCGTGGTCATGCAGGGGTCAGCCTGGAACCAGGTGGGCTTTGGGGTGGTTTTGGGGGATTTGGGGTCATTTAGTGGGGTTTTGGGGCTGTTTGGGGTGGTTTTGGGGTGATCTTGGGGGTTAGTGGGGTGTTTGGGGCACCGTGCCGCCGCTGTCCGTGCGCCCGGCCGTGGTCATGCGGGGCTCGGCTCGGAACCAGGTGGGCTTTGGGGAGTTTTGGGGGGTTTGGGGTCATTCTGTGGGGGTTTGGGGTGGTTTTGGGGTCCCTGGGGCATCGTGCTGCCGCTGTCCGTGCGCCCGGCCGTGGTCATGCAGGGCTCGGCCTGCAACCAGGTGGGCTTTGGGGTCATTTTGGGGTCATTTTGGGGGTTTTGGGGGTGTTTGGGGTCATTTAGTGGGGTTTAAGGAACATTCTGTGGGGTTTTGGGGTGGTTTTGGGGTGATATTGGGGGTGTTTGGGGCACGGTGCTGCCGGTGCCGCCGCTGTCCGTGCGCCCAGCAGTGGTCATGCAGGGCTCGGCCCGCAACCAGGTGGGCTTTGGGGTGGTTTTGGGGGGTTTGGGGGTGTTTGGGGTGGTTTTGGGGTGATATTGGGGTCCTAGGGGGGATTATTGCGGTGTTTGGGGCACGGTGCCGCCGCTGTCCGTGCGCCCGGCCGTGGTCATGCAGGGGTCAGCCCGCAACCAGGTGGGCTTTGGGGTGATTTTATGAAGTTTTGGGTCATTTTGTGAGGTTTGGGGTCATTTTGTGGGATTTTGGGGCTGTTTGGGGTGGTATTGGGGTCCCTGGGGCACCGTGCTGCCCCTGTCCGTGTGTCTGTCTGTAGTCACACAGGGCTCTGCCCACAACCAGGTGGAGTTTTGGGGTGATTCTAAGGAGTTTTGGGGTCATTTTGTGGGATTTTGGGGCTGTTTGGGGTGGTATTGGGATCCCTGGGGCACCGTGCCCAGCCATGGTCATGCAGGGCTCTGCCCACAACCAGCTTGGACACTGGGGCAGCTTTTGTGGGGTCCTAGGGTGGGTTTTGGGGTTCCTGATGCCTTTTGGGGTCTCCCCACTTCTTGGGGTCCCCAATGCCTTTTTAGGGGTCACCCCCAACACTCTTTGGGGTCTCCCCATTTTTCTCCCACCCTAAACCCTTCCCACACCCCTTTGGTCATTCCCACCTCCCTCCATCAACCCCAAACCCCCCCATAAATGAATCTTGGGGTCATCCCCATAAATTTTGGGGTTCCTCCATAAATTTTAGGGTTCCTCCATGAATTTTGGGGTCACCTGGGTGATTTTGGGGTGTCCCCAGGATGACCTGACCCACAAGCTGGCCGACATCGTCAAGATCAACAACCAACTGCGGCGCAACGAGCAGAACGGGGCGGCCGCGCACGTCATCGCCGAGGACGTCAAACTGCTGCAGTTCCACGTGGCCACCATGGTGGACAACGAGCTGCCCGGCCTGCCCCGGGTGCTGTGGGGTCACTGAGGGGTCACTGAGGGGGTTTGGGGGTCACTGAGGGGTCACTGGGGGGTTTTGGGGTGATACAGGTTGAGGGACATTCAGGTGGTGGCCTCATGTCAAACTGCTGCAGTTCCACGTGGCCACCATGGTGGACAACGAGCTGCCCGGCCTGCCCCGGGTACTGTGGGGTCACTGAGGGGTTTTGGGGGTCACTGAGGGGTTTTGGGGGTCACAGGGGGGTTTGGGGTGATAAAGGTTGAGGGACATTCAGGTGGTGGCTCCAGGTCCACGTGGCCACCATGGTGGACAAGGAGCTGCCCGGCCTGCCCCGGGTACTGCGGGGTCACTGAGGGGTTTGGGGGTCACTGAGGGGTCACTGAGGGGTTTTGGGGGTCACTGAGGGGTTTGGGGGGTCACTGAGGGGTTTGGGGGGTCACTGAGGGGGTTTGGGGTGATAAAGGTTGAGGGACATTCAGGTGGTGGCCCCACGTCAAAGTGGCTCCAGGTCCACGTGGCCACCATGGTGGACAAGGAGCTGCCCAAGGTCCAGGAGAGTCTGAGGGGGTCACTGAGGGGTTTTGGGGGTCACTGAGGGGTTTGGGGGTCACTGAGGGGTCACAGGGGGGTTTGGGGGTCACTGAGGAGTTTTGGGGGGTCACTGAGGGGGTTTGGGGTGATACAGGCTGAGGGACATTCAGGTGGTGGCTCCAGGTCCACGTGGCCACCATGGTGGACAAGGAGCTGCCCAAGGTCCAGGAGAGTCTGGGGGGGGTCACTGAGGGGGTTTGGGGTCACTGAGGGGTTTTGGGGGTCACTGAGGGGTCACTGAGGGGTTTGGGGGTCACAGGGGGGTTTGGGGGGTCACCAAAGGGGTTTTGGGGGTCACTGAGGAGTTTTGGGGTGATAAAGGTTGAGGGACATTCAGGTGGTGGCTCCAGGTCCACGTGGCCACCATGGTGGACAAGGAGCTGCCCAAGGTCCAGGAGAGTCTGGGGGGTCACTGAGGGGTTTTGGGGTCACTGAGGGGTTTTGGGGGTCACAGGGGGGTTTGGGGGTCACAGGGGGGTTTGGGGGTCACCAAAGGGGTTTTGGGGGTCACTGAGGGGTTTGGGGGTCACAGGGGGGTTTGGGGTCACCAAAGGGGTTTTGGGGGTCACTGAGGGGGTTTGGGGGTCACCAAAGGGGTTTGGGGGTCACCAAAGGGGTTTGGGGGGTCACTGAGGGGTTTGGGGTCACTGAGGGGTTTGGGGGTCACTGAGGGGGTTTGGGGTCACCAAAGGGGTTTTGGGGGTCACTGAGGGGGTTTGGGGGTCACAGGGGGTTTGGGGGTCACTGAGGGGTTTGGGGGTCACTGAGGGGTTTGGGGGTCACTGAGGGGGTTTGGGGTCACCAAAGGGGTTTTGGGGGTCACAAAGGGGTTTTGGGGGTCACTGAGGGGTTTGGGGGGTCACTGAGGGGTTTGGGGGTCACTGAGGGGGTTTGGGGGTCACAGGGGGGTTTGGGGGTCACTGAGGGGTTTTGGGGGTCACTGAGGGGTTTTGGGGTCACTGAGGGGTTTGGGGGTCACTGAGGGGTTTGGGGGGTCACTGAGGGGGTTTTGGGGGTCAGAGAAGAATTTTGGGGTGCCCCAGGTGGGACAGAGAGGGGACAAACAGGGACAGAGCCCAAAGTCCCAACAGGACCTGGGGACGTTCCCAGGGTGATCCATTCATGTTCCCTGGGGGATTCTGGATTTTTGGGGGGATTTTGGGGTGATTTTGGGATGATTTTTAGGTGATTCTGGGGTGATTTTTAGGTGATTTTTGGGGTGATTTTGGGATGCTTTTTGGGGTGATTTTGGGATGATTTTAGGGTGATTTTGGGGTGATTTTGGCTGTTTTTTGGGTGATTTTGGGATGACGTTTGGGATGATTTTTGGGACGATTTTTAGGTGATTTTTGGGGTGATTTTGGGGTCATTTTTGGGGTGATTTTTGGGGTGATTTTGGGTGATTTTTCAGGTGATTTTTGGGGTGATTTTTGGGGTGATTTTTGGGGTCATTTTGGGGTGATTTTGGCATGATTTTTGGGTGATTTTGGGATGATTTCTAGGTGATTTTTGGGATGATTTTTGGGGTGATTTTGGGATGATTTTTGGGGTGATTTTTAGGTGATTTTTGGGGTGATTTTTGGGATGATTTTGGGGTGATTTTGGGATGATTTTTAGGTGATTTTTGGGGTGATTTTGGGATGATTTTTAGGTGATTTTGGGATGATTTTTGGGGTGATTTTGGGGTGATTTTTGGGGTAATTTTTGGGGTGATTTCAGGATGATTTTTGGGGTGATTTTGGGATGAGTTTTGGGATGATTTTGGGATAATTTTTGGGGGGATTTTGGGATTATTTTGGGGTGATTTTTGGGATGATTTTTAGGTGAGTTTTGGGGTGATTTTTAGGTGATTTCAGGATGATTTTTGGGGTGATTTCAGGGTGATTTTGGGCTGGATTTGGGGTTTTTTGGGGATGATTTTTGGGGTGAATTTGGGATGATTTGAGGATGATTTTTGGGTGATTTTTGGGGTGATTTTTGGGATGATTTTTGGGTGATTTCAGGATGAGTTTTGGGATGATTTTGGGATGATTTTTAAGGTGATTTTTGGGGTTATTTTTGGGATGATTTTTGGGGTGATTTTGGGGTGATTTCAGGATGATTTTTGGGGTGATTTTGGGATGATTTTTGGGGTGATTTTGGGGTGATTTTTAGGTGATTTTTGGGGTGATTTTGGGATGATTTTTGGGGTGATTTCAGGATGATTTTTGGGGTGATTTTTGGGGTGATTTTGGGGATTTTTAGGATGATTTTTGGGGTGATTTTGGGGTGATTTCAGGATGATTTTGGGATGATTTTTGGGGTGATTTTGGGGTGATTTTTGGGGGATTTCGCAGTGATTTCAGGATGATTTTTGGGGGGATTTTGGGGGGATTTCAGGATGATTTTTGGGGTGATTTTGGGGTGATTTCAGGATGATTTTCAGGATGATTTTTGGGGTGATTTTGGGGTGATTTCAGGATGATTTTGGGATGATTTTTGGGGTTCTGACCCCCCAATTCCTCCGGCCAGGCCATGCAGAAGTCGGGGCGCCCCCTCAAGTCGCTGAAGCAGCGGCTGAAGGGGAAGGAGGGTCGGGTCCGGGGCAACCTCATGGGCAAACGCGTCGACTTCTCGGCGCGCACGGTCATCACGCCCGACCCCAACCTGGCCATCGACCAGGTGGGCGTCCCGCGCTCCATCGCCGCCAACATGACCTTTGCTGAGATCGTCACGCCCTTCAACATCGACAGGTGGGCGTTTGTGGGGGGTTTGTGGGGTTTGGGATGGAGGTTTGGGATGGAGTTATGGAGGTTTGGTGTTGGTGTTCCTCGCTTAATTGCCACCAACATGACCTTCGCCGAGATCGTCACGCCCTTCAACATCGACAGGTGGGCACTGGGGGATTTGTGGGGCATTTATGGGGTTTGGGATGGAGTTATGGGGTTTGTTGGGGATTTGGGATGGAGTTATGGAGGTTTGGGGTGGCCAACATGACCTTCGCGGAGATCGTCACGCCCTTCAACATCGACAGGTGGGTTTTGAGGGGCATTTATAGGGTTTGGGGTGGATTTGTGGAGGTTTGGGGTGGATTTATGGAGGTTTGGGGTGGGTTTGGGATGGAGTTATGGAGGTTTGGGGTGGAGTTATGGAGGTTTGGGGTGGAGTTATGGAGGTTTGGGATGGAGTTATGGAGGTTTGGGGTGGATTTGGGATGGAGTTATGGGGTTTGTAGGGGGTTTGGGATGGAGTTATGGAGGTTTGGGATGGAGTTATGGGGTTTGGGATGGAGTTATGGAGGTTTGGGATGGAGTTATGGGGTTTGGGATGGAGTTATGGAGGTTTGGGGTGGATTTATGGAGGTTTGGGGTGGATTTATGGAGGTTTGGGGTGGCCAACATGACCTTCGCCGAGATCGTCACGCCCTTCAACATCGACAGGTGGGCGTTTGTGGGGGGTTTGTGGGGTTTGGGATGGAGTTATGGGGTTTGTAGGGGGTTTGGGATGGATTTATGGAGGTTTGGGGTGGATTTATGGAGGTTTGGGGTGGCCAACATGACCTTCGCCGAGATCGTCACGCCCTTCAACATCGACAGGTGGGCATCTATGGGGTTTGGGATGGATTTGGGATGGAGTTATGGAGGTTTGGTGTTGGTGTTCCTCGCTTAATTGCCACCAACATGACCTGTGCTGAGATCATCATGCCCTTCAACATTGACAGGTGGGCACTGGGGGGTTTCTAGGGGATTTTAAGGGTTTGTAGGAGATTTATGGGGTTTTGAGTTGGATTTATGGAGGTTTGGGGTGGATTTATGGAGGTTTGGGATGGATTTATGGAGGTTTGAGATGGATTTATGGAAGTTTGGGATGGATTTATGGAGCTTTGGGATGGATTTATGGAGGTTTGGTGTTGGTGTCCCCTGCTCCATCACCATCACCATCACCTTTGGTGGCATTGTCACCTTCAACAGTGCCTGGAGGAGTTTGGGGAGGATCTGGGGGACTTTGGGGCAGATTTTCGGGTGTTTGAGGTGGTGTGTGGTGTGGTTGGAGGAGTCAGGGAGATTTAAGGGTTAAAAAAGGGATTTTTGGGGCTATTTGAGGGATTTTAGGACAAATCTGGGGCAGTTTTGGGATGATTTGGGACCATTCAAGGAGTTTTGGGGTGGTTTTGGTGTCATTGTGGGGTTTGAGGTGGACACAGGGAGATGGGGTGAAGGATTTGGGGGATTTTGAGTCAATCCCAGTAACTCCAAAGCACCCCAAACCCCTTCAACCCCCACTGCTCCTTCTGCAGCTGACCCTGAGGGTTGTGGGGTGACTCCCAGAGCCCCAAAATCCCCTGAATTGACCCCAAAACCCCCTGAATTGACCCCAAAACCCCCTGAATTGACCCCAAAATCCCCTGAATTGACCCCAAAACCCCCTGAATTGACCCCAAAACCCCCTGAATTGACCCCAAAATCCCCTAAACTGACCCCAAACCCCCTAAACTGACCCCACACCGCTCAGGCTGCAGGAGCTGGTGCGCAGGGGGAACAGTCAGTACCCGGGGGCCAAGTACATCATCCGGGACAACGGCGACCGGATCGACCTGCGCTTCCACCCCAAGCCCAGCGACCTCCACCTGCAGATCGGGTACAAGGTGAGCACCAAAAACCCAAAACCCCCAAAAAACCCCAAACCCAGCGACCTGCACCTGCAGATTGGGTACAAGGTGAGCACCAAAAACCCCAAAAACCCCAAAAACCCCAAACCCAGCCACGTCCACCTGCAGATTGGCTACAAGGTGAGCACCAAAAACCCCAAAAACCCCAAAAACCCAGAATCCCAAAAACCCAGTGACCTCCACCTGCAGATCGGCTACAAGGTCAGCACCCCAAAAACCCCAAAAACCCCAAATATGGGGGACCCTAAAGTCCCAAACCCAGCCACCTGCAGATCGGCTACAAGGTGAGCACCAAAAACCCAAAAACCCCAAAATCCCCAAAAACCCCAAACCCAGCGACCTCCACCTGCAGATCGGGTACAAGGTGAGCACCAAAAACCCCAAAAACCCAAATATGGGGGACCCAAAAACCCCAAACCCAGCCACCTGCACCTGCAGATCGGGTACAAGGTGAGCACCAAAAACCCAAATCTGGGGGACCCAAAAATCCCAAAAACCCCAAATCTGGGGGACCCCAAAACCCCAAACCCAGCGACCTACACCTGCAGATCGGATACAAGGTGAGCACCCAAAACCCAAAAATCCCCAAAAACCCCAGTCTGGGGGACCCCAAAACCCCAAATCTGGGGGACCCAAAAATCCCAAAAACCCCAAATCTGGGGGTCACCAAAAACCCAAATGTGGGGGACCCCAAAACCCCAAACTCAGCCACCTGCACCTGCAGATCGGATACAAGGTCAGCACCCCAAAAACCCCAAATTTGGGGGACACCAAAAACCCTAAATCCAGACAGGGACTCCAAATCTGGGCAGGGACCCCAAAAACTGCAGTGGGATCCCCAAAATCTGGGGGACCCCAAAAACTGGATGTGAAACCCATAGCTGTGGGGGGGGATTGTTGGTTTTGGGGTTCAGAGCTCTGGATTTGGGGTCAGTCCCTTATTTTGGGGTTCACAACTGGATTTGGGGTTCAATCCCCGATTTTGGGGTTCCCAATTTTAGATTTGGGGTTCACTCCATCATTTTGGGGTTCAAATCTCTGAAATTTGGGGTTCAATCCATCATTTTGGGGTTCAAATCTCTGAAATTTGGGGTTCACTCCATCATTTTGGGGTTCACCACCTCCAGGGAGTGAATTAACCCCGAACCCCTCATTGTCCTCACTCTGACCCTGCCATTTTGGGGGAAATGATGCCGTTTTTGGGGTGTTCCCCATTTTTGGGGTGTCCCTCATTTTTGGGGTGTCCCCCATTTTTGGGGTGTCCCCCATTTTTGGGGTGTCCCTCATTTTTGGGGTGTCCCCCATTTTTGGGGTAAAGATGCCATTTTTTGGGGTGTCCCCATTTTTGGGGTGTCCCCCATTTTTGGGGTGTTCCCCATTTTTGGGGTGTCCCTCATTTTTGGGGTAAAGATGCCAATTTTTTGGGGTGTCCCCCGTTTTTTGGGGTTTTTTCCCAATTTTTTTTGGGGTGTTCCCTCTTTTGGGTGTCTGGGCACAGGTGGAAGCGTCACATGTGCGCGGCGACATCGTCATCTTCAACCGGCAGCCACCCTGCACAAGATGTCCATGATGGGCCACCGGGTAGATCCTGCCCTGGTCCACCTTCAGGCTCCAACCCCCCAGGTAACATCCCAAAATCACCCCAAAAATAACCCAAAAATTACCCAAAACACCCCAAATCCTGCCCTTTGGGCCACCTTCGCCTGACCTCAGGTACATGCACCCCAAAAACCCCAAAAAACCCAAAATCACCCCAAATAACCCAAAAATCACCCATAAATTAACCCCAAATCCTGCCCTGGTCCACATTTGTGATGAGATGAATCCATCCCTGTGTGTCCCAATGTCCCCATGGGTCCCTTTAGTTCACCACCGCCCTGCAACGCCATGAATGACCCTGCCCCGTGCCTCATTCCCAAAAACCCCAAAAAACCCCTTCCCC